>NC_092253.1:4987500-5167500 GCF_036320965.1 Panulirus ornatus | reverse complement strand
TTATTGCGTGTACTTGTGTCAGTTTATAACCTTATAAAGCATTTAAGTCCGAGAATCTCACTGTCGAGAGATTGCACTTGACATTTAACGACCATTTTGGAAGCATGAGTCTCGAATCCTGATTCATGAAGCACGAAGCCTGTCTCATATGCTGTGTTCATGTACCAGGCGATAGCAAGGCATTATGATAACAGCTATAAGTCTCAAGTAAGACGACCATTATACGATAATGCTTTCATATGTGTATATTTGACTACTTTGTGATTACTACATGTGTGTTGAGAGAGAGAGAGAGAGAGAGAGAGAGAGAGAGAGAGAGAGAGAGAGAGAGAGAGAGAGAGAGAGAGAGAGAGAGAGAATATTCTCAAGTTGCCCCGTCTTTTAACTTGGTATGTATGAATGCATCTTGTCTTCATTACCATGCATGGATGTATACACACGCATAAATCTAAGCAAGGTACCCATTCATCGACCAAATACGAGGGGAGAGTGAAGAGCTGGGTTGGATGTTGGCCGACTGTACCAAGCCCAGAATTCGAACCCACACAAGTCCGACCCCAAGCTGCCCTGTGCTGACTCATGGGCTGTAACGCTAACCTCTAAACTACGGAGGCCCGTGAAGTGTGTGTGTGTGTGTGTGTGTGTGTGTGTGTGTGTGTGTGTGTGTGTGTGTGTGTCTTTCTCATTAATTTTAACAGTCTTAACATAATGGATGATTATGTCTCAAGCCAATAAGTCTTTCAGAAGCCTTTGTTTCACTATCGCATATGTACCATGAAGAACACAACATTCTCATACGAGAACACCATTCCCAATTTCATTCCTTTTTCCTCCTCTCTTGCGTCATGATGCTATACCGTCGATGTATCATAGCCTGAAGTTCCCAGGCTTATATATGAATAATATATGAGACATCAGTCCATCGTTAGGATGTACATGAATATTTATGAGACTAACAGGGAGGAAAATCAAAGTGCATTAGCTGACTGTTGTAAAATGAGAGCTTTTCGTGGTGTCTGGTCGCGATCACTACGTCAGAGGTAAGTGGGTTTTGATTTGAAACAATTTCCTGTGAAAAATCACAGAGTTTGCAGGGATTACAGTGAGATGTGTGTGTGTGTATGTGTGTGTGTGTGTGTGTGTGTGTGTGTGTGTGTGTGTGTGTGTGTGTGTGTGTGTGTGTGTGTGTGTGTGTGTGTGTTTGTGTGTGTGTGGCTCAGAATTCATTGATGATGAACTCTGCAATATGACACTTGTTATGAATTTCAATATCTTGAACATTTCTTTGCCTCAGCTTGTAACCTAGAAAGTCTTTTCCACAATGTTTATGGATTCCTATATATATATATATATATATATATATATATATATATATATATATATATATATATATATATATATATATATATATATATATATATATATATATATATATATATATATATATATATATATATATATATAAACGCTCACAGAAAAAATGAAAGAATAGGTAATGATATTTGATCTCTGAGAATATGAGAAATTTGATAAGTATTCGATTAAAGATATGGTTAAACATCAAGTTATATCTCCAAAATGTTGAAAGCGGACCCCTAAAAGCATAGTATCTTCAGGCATACCAACATTTCTGAGTTTTCCCTCGCGGTAAACAAAAGTTGCTGCAAGTTCTAAGCTCAGAGCTTTTGTGTTGCGTGAGTCAACTCATTTAAGTTCAGTTTGGGAGTAGAGCGCTGGTGGTGGATGATAAACTGGATGGCGGGTGGTGTGGTTACAGATAAACGCGTGTATGATATTACCACCAGTGTTATAATGGTGCTATAGAATTGTGTTAGTCACTAAATAACAGTCGAAAGAGTGGGTATAAATATATATATATATATATATATATATATATATATTAAAATATAATATATATATATATATATATATATATACAAGTTCAATGTATCCTGCATTAGCGAGGTAGCGCCAGGAACAAACGCTTAAGAAATTACCTCACTTGCTCACATCCATCATACAATTGTCAAGTATAAGTCATCAAAACTATAGTCTCCTCCACAGTTTAGCTCCTCATACCTTTCCATGATTTTCACTGACCGCTTCATATACCCTGTTTAAGTACGGGTTATGCGCCATTTCGTTCCAAATCCCATTTTCTCATTTGCCCTCTTTTTCACCCCCTGCACCACTCTCTTGACTTCCTGCCGCTTTCTCTTGTACGCTCCACAGTCGCTTGCTTTCTCTCCCTTCAGTTACTGATTACAAATCTCTTTTTTTTCTTCTAACAGCAACTTAACTTCCTCATCCACCCACTGACTACGATTTCTCGTACGCACACATTCCACCTTCCGCATATCACACACTTCTCCCTCACATCTAAGCATTTCCTCCCCTAATACCGTCTATTCCGCGCCCACTCCCCATGTTTCGTTTACTCTCCTTATGGAACTTTTCATTCGGTCTCTCTTGAAGAGTTTGCACACAAGCCTCTTTTCCAAGCTCACTCATTTTCACCACCTTCCTTTTCGTGCCATTTCCTCTTTTTCTAAAGGAATTCTATAGACACCGATTTTCTTATCAACCAAACAAGTAATTCAGATTTTTTTCGGCCCATCTACAGGCCATAATTGATCGACAATCCTAGGAAAGTATGTACTGGGTGCCGTGGTAGGTATGCTCTAGGTATTAACTCACTGAAAGTTATGCTAAGGCTATGTTAAGGCTATGCTGCTGTGTTGCCGGTGGATGGAGGTACGTTCTACGTGATACTATGTCATTAAGTAATGTTCATGAAATGGATTTATCCGGCCAAGTTAGTTCGATAGGTAATACGGGAGATTATGCGGAAGAAATTGAGTGGTACGCCCTAGCAAGGAAAGGAAGTGCCACTATAAATGGGTACTGGTTTGTTCTAAATAGGTAGACTACAAGTCCTAGAGAACTCACTAGTGAAGCGTCCAGGGGATATGACTAAGTCTCCTGCAGGCTAAGGAGGGAGGCAATCGGACAAAGATCAACTTCACACTTCCATAAACAGCTGATGTCCCTCTGTATTGGTGACTACATCCTTGGCTAGAGTTTTCTTGTGAAATTCTCCAGAAAAAAAACACAATCTACCGCCAATAGCTGTATTTTTTGTGTTTGTCAAAGCCACTAACACCACACACCATTCGATCATGGAGGGCTCAATCTGGGGAGGACCTAAGATTGTACGTTGGGTTCATCCATCTCAACGTGCATTGGTTGTTGAGACAAAATCATCTCCCCCTCAAACTCTTATGTAATGGAAGAGTTTCAGTTATGGCCATTTTTTCATACACCGAAAACGAGTCTTTTTTTTTTTTTCAAATTCTTGAAGTTTTTGGATATATCTCGACTCAGTAGCAATGATCAAGACTTAGCCCGACTCCAAAACAATTTCTTTTTCATTTCACAGATAAATTTCTAGGTCTCAGCTGTTTTAACATAACAGTTTAATACTTATGATTTTTCTAAGTCCTCCGACCTAATTACAAAGGATTTCAGACTTATTTTAGCATTAAGTTTGTTCTCAGAACCTAGAGAAGGGTAGAAGAATGAAACAAAGAGATTGAAATAAGAGATAGCGAGTCACTCATACAATGGTGTATCATCCCACTACCCACATCTCACTCCTCCAGTACACCCAAATAATGTCAGTCAGTCCAAACAGTTTTCCCTGGTGTATCACACGCTGCCGGAGATAAGATTGCTTCTGGGCATCCAGAAGCCCCTATCAATAATCCACTAAAGTTGTGAAAACTCTTCTGGGTATTTCCAGGAATAAAAAAGGGAGGGTAACATCAGGCTCCCCCTTCTGAAAAGTTGTGTGATTCCACCTTCCAGCAGGTCGGCCGAGTATCTCCCACGAGTCTGAGCGTTCCAGGCCACTTTAAGAAAGTTTTCCAGTAGGCATTTCTTCCTACTCTCTTCTCTGAATATGTCCCCAGATATCGAGAAAATTTAACTTTTTCGTCCTTCGACAAACAAATCATTGATCTCGGCTATACAAACGGGGAGCCTGGATGGTCGGTCAGTCTTGCCTCACCAGCGTCAGGTACCGTTTTGAAGTCTTGCGTTCCAGGAAGATGAGAAGACATCCGACTGCAGCAGAGACGTCATCCAGGAGAGATCGATCATCAGGACGGTTGCTGTCGGTGTACAGCCACGACCGATGATTTCCTCTGGAGAAGGACGAGAAAGTCTTACTCCATCGATATCTGGGACGAAGTGGGTAGACGGAAGACCAAATCAGTCTGTTATAGACAGTGTCTCCTCATCTTTGGCGAGTCAGTCAGTAGGCTGCTGTGTTGAAGGCCATTTTAAGGCATGCTAGATGGAATGTCCGGGTACGTGAATCACATGATGATAAACTTAAGGATACTCACGTTAGAGTATGGATACCTTGAGTTGATGCCAGACCTCCTATGCGTTAGTTTCTACTTGGCAACAGCGGTAAGGTGGCTCGTCTTCACCCACTCCATCATCGTTTCTGGTGACCTCACGGCAAACAGAGTGAAAGACCTGCTAGACATAAATCTCCAGAAGTTTTTCCACAATATTCTGACGAGGGATAGACTGACAGCGTTAGCAAATCCATCCCATGAGAACAAAGTCACAGACAATAAAGAATTAATGAAAAAGTTCTTAATAATTTTGTAATTTCTAAGAGACATTACGTGGATATCCGTATCTAAGTTGTGTATATAAACGATTTACGGTGTTGTATGCAGATGACACAGTTCTGGTGGTGGAATTTGATACGACCAACACGTATAAACTCCTAAGCCACTTTTATATCAACAGCGAACATTTCCTCGAAAGAGGCACAGACAGAGCAACCAGAGGTCATAACAAGATACGACGGCAGTTACATATTAGAAAATATATAGAGAAGTAATTCCATAGCACCAGAGTATCAGGTGAGCGGAATATGTTAAGTAATGAAGGTTTAGAAAGTGTTGTATGGTAGTAGAGAATGTTGACGAGGTGAGACCTCACGAGGGTAGAACCCCCTCTCCTTGTGCTGTACAAATAGAGTAATCATAAATAGGTAATTACACACATACACGCAAACACACACCCACACACACACACACACACACACACACACATACACGCACGCAAGGAGGAGTGCTGGTCCACCAACTCTGGGTAACTGAGGTAAAGTTTAACGAGTCTGTCCATCCACCACTGCAAGAACGCGCCGGGCGAGAGCAGCTCTCTCTCTCTCTCTCTCTCTCTCTCTCTCTCTCTCTCTCTCTCTCTCTCTCTCTCTCTCTCTCTCTCTCTCTCTCTCTCTCTCTCTCTCTCTCTCTCTCTCTCTCTCTCTCTCTCTCTCTCTCTCTCTCTCTCTTCTCTCTCTTTTCTTCTTTCTTTCCTCTTTGCTTTCTTTTCTCCTCTCTTTTCTCTTCTCTTTCTTCTCTCTTTCTAAATACACAAATTCATTTTAGGAGCTTTACATCAAATCTTTTCTCTTATAATCTTACTTCCTTGTTTTGTTTTGTTTTTTCTTCATGTATGTTTAGACTCAAAACATTTATGGTATTGTCTATGTAACTCTAAACGTTTAGATTTATATTTTGTAAAAGTGTACTTTTTTCCAATTTTCGTCAAGAGCATTTTATTCGTGTATTTGAACGTAACGTATTCGGGATTTTTTTTTAATTCTGTTATTGCATATGGACATATTGAAACTGCAGCAACATATTCTTTTTATTTCGAAACGTTTTACTTACCACTTTTCATCGTTGCATTTGAACACATTAAATTCATGTATTCTTGTATTTGTATATAACGTATATCGAGCATTCTGTATTCTTATATTTGGACCAAATGTATTTAGGGCCATCATCTTTATTTCATTTGGGGGCACGGAACTTAGGGGTATTGCATTTTGGGGGACGGGACTTAGGGTATTGTATTTTGGGGCCCGGGACTTAGGGGTATTCAGGAATGCATGAAAAGAGAAGATATTCTTTCTTAGAGCAAAGAGGGGAATGTTTGATGGTACAGTATGCGCAACGGTACTGTATGAGCGCGAGTCAATGTGGACCCAGAACAGAAAAGAAGAGGATGAATGTCGTGGAAGTGAAATACTTGAGGTCAATATGTGGTGTGAGGGAGGGATGATGGCGTTAGGAATGCCAGTGTTAGAGAAAGAAGTGTGGTAGTAAACTGGGTACGATGACTGAAAGAGCTGAACGAGGTGTGCTGAAGTAGTTTGGACATATGAGAAGGATGATGAGTGAAGGACGACTGTCTAAAAAGATGTATGTGTCAGAGGTGAAGAAAGAAAGACGAGGGGAAACCGGTAAAGATATGAAAGAATGGAGTGAAATATGGTTTGACTTATAGGAATGTGAACATACAGAAGGGTGAAAGGCTTACAGAGGAAAGAATTAATTAGAGCGAAGTGATATACAGGGTGCGACCTGCTATTAGGAGGTTGGACCAGGGTAAATGATGTGGTTAGATGAAATAATGGAAATGTCTGAGGGGCTCATCCGCAAAAGATGGCTCTGGGTTCGGTACATTATACATAAAAGGCAGAGAGTGGATGTGAATATATATATATATATATATATATATATATATATATATATATATATATATATATATATATATATATATATATATATATATATATATATATATATATATATATATATAGATAGATAGATAGATAGATAGATAGATAGATAGATAGATAGATAGATAGATAAATATATATAATCAAATCAAAAAGGTTATGAGAAAGACGAAAGTAAAATATATATCATGACACACATACAGAAAATGTACACTCCTTTCCCACAGGATAGCTCACTCTCTCGGGGATGAATCAGGATCGACACATAAAGGAAGAGGTAGATCAGTGTACAGTGATGGGTGGAGAGTGAGAGAGGAACTGATGCCACGTAAACGAAGAAGAAAATGAAGACGGCTGGAAGGGAAAGACGGCACCCATGAAACGACATTAAAGATCTCTCGAAGTTTGGACTCAACCACAACTTTTGTCGGGGAGAAGAAACACTTAATTAATGAATGAGCGAGAGAGAGAGAGAGAGAGAGAGAGAGAGAGAGAGAGAGAGAGAGAGAGAGAGAGAGAGAGAGAGAGAGAGAGAGAGAGAGAGAGAGAGAGGCACACAGGGAGACAGAAAGAGAGACAAAACAAAAGTAAATGAAAGACGGAGCATCAGTTTATTTCTTGCTAGTATGTGTGTGTGTGTGTGTGTGTGTGTGTGTGTGTGTGTGTGTGTATGTGTGTGTGTGTGTGTGTGTGTGTGTGTGTGTGTGTGTGTGTATGTAGTTACCTACATGTACGGTACGAGGAGAGAGGAATTCTACAATAATGGAGGCCGATGTCTTGAACATTCTCTATTACCATACAATTTTGTAATCATATATACAGCGAACAACTTACCAACTTCTACCCCACCACTTACCTATGCCCATTCACCCAACACCAACACTATATAAATATATCATTACACCCTTTTTTTTTGAAAAGTTTCTCCCTTAATTTCATATTACGGCATCTGGTTGTTTTTACCTTTGCGCACTTCGAAGAACTGTACACGGTCGAGAATAGCAAAGTGGTTTACGAATATGATGGTCACCCATTACTCTTATCTCATCCATGTTCGTCAATCCACGTCCCTCCACTGCCCTCACTGTGACTCAGTTCTCTTAAATCTGGGCACCATCTTTGGACCTTCTCCTTTGGACCTTCTCCTTTAATTCCTCCGTCTTTCCCTGTCATTCAGCTCTCAGTTTATCTTCATATCACCCTTTATAACTCCTCCCTCAGAATCCATTGGTCTGATTAGCTGATCTCTATCCAAGAGGATTAACTGCAGATGAATTTAGAGATTAGCTTTGAAATACCTTCTGCCTCGGCCACAGTATGGTTGACAGCATTATCTTTCCTCTCTATTCTTATCTTTGTGTACTCGTTCCTTATCTTTTATACCCAACAAATTCCTGTCTGGTTGAGGTGCTATCTACATTTCCTCGTCCATGGGATGTGACCACAAGCGGTAAAGCATGGTGATCTTGTGTCTGTGTGGGTGTCAATGTGGGAGGAGTACAGGGCAAGTGAGGAGAGCGAGTTCAGTGTCTCCTGCGTGAAAAGTGCGTCGTGTGTGAGAGCGGTATTGTGTTATGTTGAAATGGGGTTTATAATGTTGCAGTGTTGAGCGACAGGCAGGCAGGCACAGTGTAGACGGGGAAATATATCTCGTACTTGTCTAGGAAACTTAGTTTCTGATATATATATATATATATATATATATATATATATATATATATATATATATATATATATATATATATATATATATTGAATGTTGTCACTGAACGGAAGGTTATTAAACCAATTTCTCATCTCAAAAGTAGCTGAAAACCAATCCAATAAACCGGGATGACATTACTTATACCAGAACTTGTAGAACCATATTTTCCCTGAAGAGAAAGAGAGAAAAGAAGTATTTTCTTCCTAGTATATAAGAAAATATGAAAAAAAAAAACAGACGCGACACATCTAGACAGACTGTTATGTCACTACAATTGAAATGACCGAAAACCTACAGGCGGGGAACGTACTATGAAAAAAAAAAAACTCAGAAGAAAGATATTTCTCAGAACTGAGGAGAATTTGATTTGTCAGACGCAGTCTTCTGAAGCAGGAGCCGTGACAATGTAGTTATGAAAAGCTCTTAGAGACAAACTGACACGCCCGTGTTTCCTCTCCACCTGAGGGGCAAAACTGTGAAATAAGAAGCCTAGACGGAGAGATAGAGGCAGAGAGATAAACGAGTAGAGAGATGGACCGGTGAAGAGATGGAGGGAGAGTGTGTGTGTGTGAGGGAGAGAGAAGGCGAGAGAGAGAGAGAGAGAGAGAGAGAGAGAGAGAGAGAGAGAGAGAGAGAGAGAGAGAGAGAGAGGAAGAAAATGGAGAAGGAGACAGAAAGAGATAAAAAAGAGAGGGATGGAAGAAGGGAAAGAAAGAAGAAGAATGAGGAAGAAAGAAGAAGAAAGAAGAAGAAAGAAGAAATAAGGAGAAATAAGGAGAAATAAGGAAAACGTTTGAGTGAAACGTTTCTCTTCGTCTTAATTACCAACCCATACATCACTTTTCTCATCAGTGTCCTTAATGCCCCTCTTAATTACCCTAAATAATGCAAAGAGGATGCTCGCAACTGCTGAACCTAACTACATTTTCTAAAATATCTCTGCCCTAAAAATGGGACTTAATAGTGTTAACTGAGCGTGAGCCAGTTATGTAAATAAAATGTCCATTCCCAACCAGCTGTTAAGATATTTGCATATCGTTGCCATTGTCAAAAATAGAATATAATGCAGTGGCGAAAAAAAAAATGGTAGGTGGAATATAAAAGCGACCTTTGCTAAATTTCAGGTACAAAAAAAAAGATGATCACTGGTTTAGATTCCATTGTTCTTCAATAAGAGCTGCTAGCGTTATTGGCGTTTGTGGACACTGTGCATATTACTTTGACTAAAGGGAAGAGTCACAAAGTACTATTTTGAGGCGAGGCATTACAACCAGTCACTTCTACTCTAATAATGTGATATCATTTTCAACTGAAGTCTTCTAGTTATGCGTTACGTGTCACATGCTTAAAAAAAGATACATATCTTATGTATTATGTCTTATGTATTGTGGTAAAGTCGACTGATACATATCAGACATGTTCAAGAAGCAATCCTAATGGCAAAGGAGGGTTTGCTCCCTTTAAGGGTGCAGTACGTCGTGAGGGACAGGGAGGGAGGTGAGACGAGGTATAGCATCCATTCAGAAACTTAACAGTTTTAGCGATGCTTCAAGTCGAACGTCAGAGACTTCCTCCTCCTACCTCACTATATCGATAGAGTCACTTTGCCTCTCTGAACGAACCTGTGCGTAGATTCGAACTCTAGGGCCATGCGATGATGTTCGACGACTTACCCACTGCACCACAGGGGTTGATATCTAAATACGACAAGCTATGAACTACACTGGGCGAGTCTCCTGACGATGTGGTGTTCGCCGTTCTTGTGTCCCATTTGCCTGAGGAGGATGCAAGGCGGAACGTCAATTCTACACGTTCAGGTGGATCACGACTGTTCAGTCTTGACGTTCACAGCAAGACCTAGCTGGCCAGTGCCAAGCCAGGCCAAGAGAATACTGAGTGAAACGCAAACAATTAGTCAGAGAGGAGTATTGGGATGTAGGCAAGGGGAGACCTCATGTGTCCTACCCCTCTCTCTCTCTCTCTCTCTCTCTCTCTCTCTCTCTCTCTCTCTCTCTGGACTACATCCATCACCAGGGCCCCAAGACTCACACGCACACACACGCAGGTACAAGAAAGAGAGAGTTAACTTGTCGCCCTGAAAATATCTACCATTTATCTTCGAAGGACTTGCAAAGAATACGACTTGAAATGTGTCTTTTTCTCACGTCCAGTGTAACACTACCGCACCATCTCTTTTTTTTTCCGAGTTGAAAGGGAGTTGGATAACCACGTCAACAAGGTCCCCAAGCTATCCAAATGGGACTGACGTGCCGCCTGCCCCAGTCAAACTCATTTCTCTTTGAAAGGAAGGTAAATGAATAAAAGTATATTGAAATTCAAGGGTTTGAAATGCGTTTTGTATCACTATCTTCATAGCTATATATGAATCAGTCAAGGACATATTGAAAAAAGTGTATATATATATATATATATATATATATATATATATATATATATATATATATATATATATATATATATATGCCCCTCAGATGACTGGCGTCTGTGGAAAGAGGCAATAATGTTATGACGTCCATTGAATATTCTCGGGCTTAGGTTTCGCTGGAGACAGAAGCTAAATGAGTAAAAGGAATTAGTAATGTTCCCATGAACAATGGGGATTATTCTGTTTGCAAAGACTATGTTATTCTGACATAGCTGACTTACGCATACCCATCTCAGTGGCGAAATCATGATGCTGTCGGATTCAAACCAACAGCATCATGTTATGTAAGGGAAATGGAAGACCCAAATCTCTACTCGTTAAAGGCTCCAAACACCATCAATAATGTAAACACTACCCATAGCATGATAGTATAATGCCACCCTCGTATAAGTCTTCATAGATGGTTCTTCTTAATCATCTAATAAGATTCGTAGGATCACACTCACCACAGCGGGCTTAGAAAGAGAGAGAGAGAGAGAGACACACACACACACACACTCACACACACACACACACACACACACACCACTAACATGAACTACTTACACTTAGAATACCCCTCTTTTTGCAGGATCTGTGCACGAAGAAACTCAGACATACACTAGGGCCTGGATACAGTATGCGTCAAAGAGAATCACGCAATCTTTCACTTTGTCACTTCAGTGTTGGATCAGACACGAAGCGACCCCACACGCGTCTGTGAATGTATGCGGTAAAAGTGACATTCTTTTTTGACAAGTCTGTGGCACAAGGGAAAGATATCTTTTTAAGCAAGTGTGCGGTGCCGGTATCTTTCTGACACGTATACGGTGGAAGTGGGAAAGTATCTTTTTTGTATATATGTGGTAAAAGTAACAAAGTTACTTTTATTAGTGTGTGGTGCAAGTATCAGAGATCGGAGTATCTTTTTGATAAATCTGTGGTACAATATGCAGAGTATATTTCTATCAAGAATATAGTACAGATAACCAAGAATCTTTTTCACAACTGGACACTTTACGTTAAGTCGCTAACAATATAATATCTTTCATACCGTAAGATTAAGGAAAAAAGGGAGAAAAAAGAAAATAATCTTGAACATACCTGATGCTTTAGTATGCATGAAGTTTGCGAAACATATTATACCGGAAGGTTCGATCTATATCAGGTGATGTGTGAGGAATTGCTTGCCAAGTCTCCAGTGAAAGAATTCTCAACCCTGTCTCTATCAACGCACACTCCAGACTAGTCTCTGTTTCCTGAAGGCAAATAGTCCTGTTGAAAAGTAAAGGAATGTCAGGCTGAAAATGTAAAGGGATGTCGATTTTGTACATACATATAGGAATTTGGAGGATGAAAACCTAAAGGAATGTCATGTCGCAGTCTGAATTGAAGGTCAGAATAAAAATCCTAAAATAACGAAGTCTTGCAAACTTTGACTCACGTAGAAATATATGAAAAGAAAATATATCAAACCTGAATCTGATGGACGTTCTTGAAAATACCATAAATGAACAGTTAATCATAATCGTTGATATAAATGATTTAATGAACCTCTCCCTCCTGTAAATTGTAGAGATAACCATTAAAATGGTATACCTGTGGGAGCAATAGGCCAAGATAGATGACTACATCTTTTACTTGACGTAGATCATGGTGTAGAAAGATAACACTGGCCCTTGGTCATATTGGACTACAAGAACCTTGCATGCCAATACTTCGTGTTCGTCATCCCAGGATATGAGGGATGGGAAGCTACTGAAAATATTCATAAGAAGAAATAAATGGAGGGAATCAAGGGAACATAGAAAAGATAGATTTAGTCACTAGCAGTAGTAGTAGTAATAGTAGTAGTAGAAGTAATAGTACTAGTAGTATTAGTAGTAGTAGTAGTAGTAGTAGTAGTAGTAGTAGTAGTAGTAGTAGTAGTAGTAGTAGAAGTAGCAGATGATAATGTCAATAGTTATGAAAGAGATAGTAATTACACTGACAATGATAATGATAAAAGCAACGGTAATAACGATAAAGGAATTGAGAAATCAATCATAAAGACAGACAGATGTGATAAACGACAGATTTACTATGAGACAAGACTGGGCACAATTTTCTTCCCACTCGAAAAAAAAAAAGGCAAGATTTTCAAAGAAAGATAATGCCACACTCCTGTCATAACGCAGCGCATTATGGTCGTAAATCAGGCCAAGATTAAGAGATTGTCCCACCTTTTACACTAGTCATTTTCAGAGTCTCTTGAATCCCTCATCTGCTCAATGGAACGCCCGTCGGCGCATCTCTCCAAAGTGAAATTGTTTTACTTAGAACTGCAAATAGAAACATGTCGTATGCAAATGCCCTAAATAATTCAGAGCAATTCCTGCTACATATGCATAACAGCAGAGCGGAACCTGTGTATAGCGACCATATAGACCGTATGGACAGTATGTAATTAACAGGCGGTCGTTGTAACTGGGCAATAAAACTAATGGGATGCGGAAGCGAGTGAAATAGTCCCCTTTTTTTTAATGGTTTTAGTAGGTATTAGTTCACAAGGGGAGGGGGATATCAGGCTACGTTCATGGGTGGCGAGTATAATGTCTAGAATGGTGAGTATATAGTGTTCAGAGTGGCTGAATATGGGAGAGTGTGTATACTGACCAGCTAGCTGGCAGGGTATAGTGTCCTGAGAGGTGGGTATAATGTCCAGATGGCAGATCATTATGACCAGATGGCAGAGTATGATGAAAATATGGTTGATTATGATGTCCTGTGAGCTGGGTATAATGTCCAGATGGCAGATCATTATGACCAGATGGCAGAGTATGATGAAAATATGGTTGATTATGATATCCACATGTCAGAATACAATGATCGAATGACAGGGTTTAATGATTAGATGTCAGAATGGAATGTCCTGATGTCAGGGAATAATGATTGAATGGTTGTGTATAATGACACAGATGGCAGAACATAATGTCCAGGTAGCGGAGTGTAAATGACGAGAAAGTTAAAGTTGTGTTGTCAATATCTAAGCTTAGTTTACTTGCATCGCACGAGAGGCCCCAAAGCAACAAGCAGTAGTGTGTGTGTGTGAATCTCTCTCTCTCTCTCTCTCTCTCTCTCTCTCTCTCTCTCTCTCTCTCTCTCTCTCTCTCTCTCTCTCTCTCTCTCTCTCTCTCTCTCTCTCTCTCTTTCTCTCTCTCTCTCTCTACCTCGGGTGCATGAGTAAGGAGTTCAGTATTTACGATTGTGTGAGTGTGTGTGTGTGTGTGTGTGTGTATTGGTAACTTGCGTGCTGTCTTGCCTGTATTGACATACCCATTTGTTCATACAAACTACTTAGGATCGCTGCTTTTTCGCTCACAGAGACATAGAGAAAGGTGATCCACTTTAACACACATACACACACACACACACACACACACACACACCAATCTACATCCACGCAACAAAATTACAAGAACATTATTAACGAATATCTATAAGCAATCATTACCTACACTATGACCAACCAAGGTCATGGGATTGATCCTTTCGTTTCGTGAGAAATTATCGTACATGAATCACCACGCTGCCTGTGTACGATAACCACCGAACACATAGTTTCACTGGTTTACTCCCGTCTATAAAGTGAGAGTATCACTCTTTGAATGGCTAATACTAATTATATGATCCAGTGAAAATTGACAGTTAACCCAGGGTTTACCGAACAACACATATCAATTTCCAGGTCGAGGCAAGAGCATTTTTAGGGTAATTTAAAGTGGAAGGGATTTTAGGAGATGAAGACTATCCTTATGTGTTCTGAGCAAATATGACTCATAAAGGAAGGGATAAACAAAGTCTTTTATTTCACCTGCTTTACTCATTTAAGCCAACTATTTCTCCTGATATAAATGCCAAGTTCCGAAGTCAACCACGCCAAAAAATGTGTGTTGTATGATACGTTGTGGACGACTGTTTACTGAAATGGGAGCAATAACCCTTCTTCGCCCAGGCGAGGCTCTTGTCGAGTTTCGAGCACTCGTACGATGACCGACACTGCTTCAGTGCAAAATCTCGAGGTCTCTTTTCTCTTTTCCCTCCGTTTTCTGTTAAGGGACTGGAGCCACCCATGACCCTCTCGTGATCATGTACACCGCTCAAATGGAGTTCTTCCTCACCCTCTTTCCACCCGTGTGTTCAAACGCCTCTCAAACATTATTCCCTTCCTCACCCCCACCCTAAGTCAAGCCACAGCCTCTCATCCTCCTCCGTCAACTTCCTCGAGCTGTAGGAGGAAGTTAACAGTATACTGTCCTGAGCTTCGTTTCCGAGCCAACTCTTGCGCCCCGGCAATACACACACAGAGAGGAGTGACTGAGGCGTGGAAATGTGCCTCCCAGTTTTCTCCGGAGCTCATTAAAGCTGAACGGAAAGCGCTTGGAGCAAACGACTTTGTAAGACATATGAACAAAATAACGTAAAGAAAAGACCAGATGCCAGGAAGCGAAAACTGAAAGGAAAAGTGGGTTTTTTTTTGTGTGTTTTAGGAGCTGACACATAATTACGAACGTATGATGATGGGTTACCTTGTATTTGCTTTACTACGATAAGTGAAGGAATAAGCAGGTCAGCTTTAAGGTGTAACTCTTCTGTATAGCTGAGCTGTTTATTTATTCATCAGAAGTGCTTGGAGGTTTCCAGTCATGTTTGCATGCTGTGTTCCGTCATGAGATTGTGTACCTGTATATGACGTTACATGTCTGCTTTGATAGTACATGTATATAACACATGTGATTTCCCTTTTTAAGGAAGGCCTGACTCTACCCTCTCCCCTCAGAAGCCCGATTGAATCTACTTGCATAGATGCGATAGAGAAAATAAGTCACATTACAGACATAGGATTTTATTGGAAAAACTTCCCTGTGTGACTTCCCCAAAGCTGATCTCTCTCTCTCTCTCTCTCTCTCTCTCTCTCTCTCTCTCTCTGTATTTGCAACTCATGTATTCATCAATTACGACTGTGCAACCAGCGCTTGCATCAAATTGTGTTTCGAACGTGTTTTTTTTACATCCTTTTCCCCGCGAGTGTTTTACCCAATAAACATTTCCTCAACATCCTGGACTGAAAATGTTTATAGCAATGAGTGGGCCACAGTCACACCTGGCTTGATTCTGAGCACGGGGTTTCCTCTCGTTAATTTCCTTAATGTATTGTGAAGTTTCGAAATGTCATGAGAGAAGATTCAGAATTTCATGTTGGTTTCCCCGGTTTCTGTATTATTAATAAGGGATCATTTCCTGGACTTTCTCCTGATGATGAATTATTTCCCCACAGTTGTTGTGGGTGTAGTCGCTCGGGTTTACTTCACGTGTATAGATCTCTCTCTCTCTCTCTCTCTCTCTCTCTCTCTCTCTCTCTCTCTCTCTCTCTCTCTCTCTCTCTCTCTTCGTTTTAATTATATCGTTCATCCCAAACAACCAGTCCTTACCTTTTACAATATCTTCCCAGTGTGTTTTTCTTTTTTCTCTCTCTTAGATTCGAAAGCAGTCATTGGTTCATTTACTTCGTTCTCAACTCAGATTCTTCCAAAAACTCTAATTGCCAAGAGTTTTAATTTGACTTGACCAAACACAGAGGAGAATCACTTCGCTCAAGGCTTTTCATATTCGTTCACTCATTTCCCTAAGACATGATTGTTCGACGATGTGAATTTGCTCGAGGCAAAAGGGTAGGTAAAGACGTGCTGTTGTTATGTATGTTACTTAGAAATATGTATACTTATGATGTCTGCCATGAGGAAAGAATAACTCAGCAATGTAAGTAGACACGCACACACACACACACACTCCCAGTTTAGCGTATGCAAGACACCCTTGTGTTTCATTATACTATGCATGACGTATGAAGATCAATTGGTATCACTTACTGCTTTCAACTAGTATACTCGTATAATGAACTGGTACGAACACGTGTTTGTATAGAACGAAGAAAAGAATGAGCAAGAAATGAATTACATTTCCTTTTATGATATAATTATTTGGACCGAGTTTATTCGGCGGAAAAGTTTAATTTGCACAATTCCCTCTAACAGAATCATTGTTGTATAAACTGTTCAATGATATGAGTTTCAGATTTTGAAGGGCAATATTTTTATATGATGACTCTCTGTATTTGTCCCTGTAAATGCATTTTTCCTATGCTCTTTTTTATGTCTGTATGGTGTATGTAGTAACTATGTGTGTCTGTGTGTATGTACGTGTTTCATTGCCTATTTATCATTACTTATACTGGATGGGAAGGGAGTTTTATACTCGTTGCTCCACATCTTTGAAACATGACTATCATACAGCTTTTTCTATTCCTGTGTTTCATCCGCATTTACCATATTTCATTCATTTCATTACGTTCATCCACCATTTTTTCTGTAGTAAAAGTACACCTTTTTTTCCCACATCTTTCTTAACAAGTTCCTTGTCTTTCATTCATGTGGGGTTCTGAAGAAATGTCCATTTTGTGTGTCATCATCATTCTGTTGTGAAAAATTCAAAGGCTGTGACCATATCATTCCCCCAGCCCCCCTCACTCTTCTCTCTTCCAAGAATGGACATATTTAAGGCTTATAAACCTTTACCCTGTAACTCAGCTCTCTTCAGAATGCTAGTGTCTTTGTCCCTCTCCTCTTGACCTTCTCTATTAGCTCTTGGTGCTTCTCAGGCATATGGTATGATACGGACAGCTGGCTATATATTCCCTTATGCATAAACTAGAATGGAATCTAATATTTGCTGGCAGACACTTCGTCTCTTTAACATCTCTTCTAAGGAGGGACTCTGGTGACAGGTGTGTGTGTGTGTGTGTGTGTGTGTGTTTGTGTGTGTGTGTAACTCATGTTCTATGTAATTCACGTGTGTATAATTATTGTTGATCTTAATCGACTGAGGAGTAAAAACAGAAATGATAATTGAGCACACTGGCTGAGACACAGCAGAGACATAGCAGTATCCTGAGATTGAATCAAATCTTGGTCGTGGTAGCTAGGCCACAGTTAACAGTGTGTGTGTGTGTGTGTGTGTGTGTGTGTGTGTGTGTGTAGACAGATAGATAGATAGATATTACAGTGTTAATGAGGTGGCTTAACATAGGAAAAAAAGGTAATATAGATGAATGTGAGGCATCCCTCATGAAACCGTAGGTCGAGCGTACAGGGGGTAAAGTTCTCATTAACTCTGGCGTTAATGGGACACGACTGGTGGAAACGATTACTAATGGGAAAACTCAATTTGTGTTGCAAATTTTTAAAACGCCAGTGTAAACTGATCGACTGTGTTGGGGTGGTGTGGTGGGTGGGGCTAGAGGGAGCCATACCATTTGCAGGCGTGTGGTAAATGGGTTCAGATAACCTCATCCTCCACCACTATAAGCCCCCCACCCCAACACCATCACCTCGACCCCCTAACCCTCACCACTACTCTCCCATCCTCAACCCCTCCCCTCCCCCAAACTCTCTCTCCCCTCTCCTCCACTCCCCAGCCACCACCACCACCACACTCATTGTGCAAAACGTTCATTAAAAACATTTACGATTAGATTTTTATAACTATGAGTCTTATGGTTAATCGTGTATCATTTCAGTGGTAAGTGTGACAGTCTAGCATGCTTTATTATGCATATTCAAACGTGGTTATTCCTTTTAATGGACCGTCTAACTAGGGACTTACAAAATATAGTCCACCATCATAAACCTAAGGAGGCAGCATACCCGGACATTTTCCTTTTGTCGTTTTCTTTCTTTTTTTTCTTTTACAAGGATTTGTAGATAAGAGGAAGCTGGTGTGTGTTGCAGCACCGCTTCGTCGCGCCATACTGTCTGGAGGTCTTAAATCTCAGATAATACCTTTCTCTCTCTCTCTCTCTCTCTCTCTCTCTCTCTCCTTCTGTGTTTGTGCTTGCCTGAATGCTACTGTGGGTGTGTGTGTGTGTGTGATTTCATTATTTTCTTTCTTTTTTTTCATATCCAAGAATGTCCATAAACATATTGCATTATGCAAATCCTTCTCTTTCACGAGAAATATAACTATCCACGTTTTCTCTGCTCTAGGTTAAAAGGAAAAAGAAAAAAAATCCCCTTCTTACCAAACCCTGCTTTGCCTTCACCTAATTTAGAGGTGAAACAATTTTTACACACGGGATTATAGTTTAAGGGATGAGTATAACCAGTATATCCGACGATGTATATATATAAATCATATAACGAATGATCGTAGACGGAAGAACGATATGATCACATAAGAAGAAATAATAAAACGAAAGTTATCGACACTGGCCCCACCTGTTCTCTTGACTGATGACGGAGAGAGAAGATGGTGTTTTTTTTTTATGAAACTGTGGCATATTGAAGATTTGTGGCTAGAATGAAATGGGTGTGGTAGAGAAGATATTGGTTCTCGTGTGTGTGTGTGTGTGTGTGTTAGAGTGTGTGCTTCACGGAGAGAATTTTACACTTGTCTTGCCCCGTCTCTTCACCTTGCATATTTGTACTGTCTTTATGTGCATATATATGTTTTCGCACCCCTCTAACCACCCCTTCCCAGGAGCCATTCCCGTGTCATTACGACACACGATAACAATAAAGGAAATAGATATTGGCATGTCCGAGTGACGTGAATGACCCTCATTGAGTACGTAATCGGCAGCATGTAAATAGTTTCAGTAGTAATCTAACTGATTTGCAAGCTTACAAAATGTTTGGTTCATAACAGCAATAAATGATCAGGATACGGGTATACGTTCAAACAAAGCATTGTAAGGAGAATCCTATCTTAAAAGTGTTAGTTAGTAACGCTTAAGTTGAGATGCGATCAATGTATTTTTTAGAATAGATTATGACGCGTATGATTATAATTCCCTGGAATCAATAATTCCCTGGAATCATCTCTCTGGTCTTGAACCAAGAACTCGGCCGTCCAATCCCCCCAAACCTGGGTGTGGAGACTCACATAGGTCGCCGAAGATCATGGCACTGACAGCCACACCGGATGCCGAAGGGGTGGCCGCTCCGTGTGACCTTATAGCACGATTCGCAGTTCATGCGACACCTGCAGGCGCAGAGCCGGCAGCACTCGCAGGTGGTGCCGAAAGCAGGTTTCTGCTTTGGGACGTAAGAGGACTGGGAGTAGGGCTTGAGCGTAGTGCCATTGCTACTTTTGACAGGGCCTTGGCGACGCCTCTGGTGGCAGTGGCATGGGCACCGCACGCCGTACGGGGTGCCCATGCGCGTTAGCTTGTAGCAGCTATCACAGTTCAGCCTACACCGGCAGGCACAGTCAGCACAACATTGGCAAATTTTAGATGACATTTTGTGTTTTTAATCTCTAATGATAAGGTCGAGCACCAAAAAAAAAAATAGGCAACGAAAGAGGAATCAAAGACTGATCAGTTTCCGGCATGGAAAGAGAAAATAATACGATGTGTCGGACAATAGAGAGAAATGCATCCTGACATGAAATTGGCTAGAGGAACTAACTAACTCCTGTCTAAACGGAGAAAGAGGCATAGTGATGATAATAGTGTAATGAAGATGGGGTTGCGGTGAAGAAGATTTGGTGAAAGATGAGGTTGCAGTGAAGATGAGAATTTAGCGAAAGATGAGATTGTAATGAAAATGAGGATTTAGTGAAAGATAAGGTTATAGTGAAGATGAGGATTTTTTGAAAGATGAGGTTGTAGTGAAGATGAGAATTTAGTGAAAGATGAGGTTGTAGTGAAGATGAGATTTGTGAAAGATGAGATTGTAATGAAAATGAGGATTTAGTGAAAGATGAGGATGTAGTGAAGATAAGGATTTATTAAAAGATAAGGCTGTAGTGAAGATGAGGATCTAGTGAATGATGAGGGTGTAGCGGATTTAATGATTTTGACCTGATCTGTAGGCTTCAAGTCAATGGCTTCTTACGTCGAGGATATGGCGAAGATGAGAGTATGGTGATAATGGCGTGCATCTGAACTGAACCGTAGGGTTCGGGGTCAGTGTTGGATTATGTGAAGAATATAGTGAAGATGAGGGTATAGAGAAGAAAAGGGCTGTAATAAAGATGTTCTTTTAAAGCTTGGGTGTATCGAGGATGTAAGGGAGACATGACTATAGTGAAGATGAAGGTGTGCTGAACATGGCCTTTGACATGAACTGTGAATTCCAAGGTCAATGTCAACTTCACTTGGAGGATGTCATGAAATTGAAGGTGTAGTCAAAACGACCTTTGTCCAAATCCATAAGGTGTTGGTTGAAAGCGACTGTTGCCTAGGGTATAGTGAAGATGTGGCTGTGCTTTGCAAAAAAAAAAAGTAATTAAAAGTAATTATACACATATCATTTTTTTCCTTTTTTGGGGAGGACTCAGGTTATTTCATGAAAATTTTTGGAAATGACATAAATGATTTATCAGGTGATGATATAACTACTTCTTGTCACGTAGATTGTCCGTCTAGTCGTTAGTAACGACAGGTTGTAAAGAGAAAAATATGTGTACGAGAAAAGTAGCAAGAAGTGATGTATAATCCTTTTAGTCTAATTGGATGGAATTAACTAGGGAAAAAATTCTATTTGCATAAATTAGCGCAACTCGGTGTATTTTGTTGGTGTATGTGTATGTGTGTATGTGTGTGTGTGTGTGTGTGTGTGTGTGTGTAGATCAAGAAACAGACCGAAATATTCTCTCTCTCTCTCTCTCTCTCTCTCTCTCTCTCTCTCTCTCTCTCTCTCTCTCATTCAGTCGACCTCTTTCTCCTCCTCCTACCAGCTTGACACAAACTCACTGGCTCATTTCAGACTCGACGAACATGATAAAAAAAAAAAAAGAACTCTTAAGGTCAACCTGCTATTTCAGTTCAGAGGAGAGCAGGCAGGATTAAGATTTAATCGGGAAATAACGTCACCAGCTGATAAGATCCCAGATTGCATTGTCTCGTTAGACTGCATTTAAATGGACATGGTAATTTAAATCACGTTTAAGAGATTACGATGTTCTTCAGTTATGAGATTTAGTATCTTTTCTTCTCTCATCCTCGTGTAGGGATAAAATCTATCTATATATCTATCTATCTATCCAGAGAGAGAGAGAGAGAGAGAGAGAGAGAGAGAGAGAGAGAGAGAGAGAGAGAAGCAAAATGTCTCACGTAAAGCCGTAGTGTTTCATATACATTCAGTGAACCAGTGTCACTCCAAGAGATACAGTCAATCTCAAGATTATACGATGATAAAACACAATGAAAAAGAAAAAGATATTTGGAATCTATATACTGAGTCAGACCAAAAAAAAATAAAATAGAAACTCAGTTACAAAATCTCATGTATGAAATTTATCCCAAAGACTCGCAAAAGAAATGCGAGAAAGAAGTTCCGCCACTGCTTCAGCCACCGGCTTCGACTAGGCGGCCTTCGAAGCCGATTCAAGTCCCCTCCTTCGACCGACTCCAACCCTCTTCTTCCCGTCATCGTTGACAGGCTAAACACCAAAGGATCGATTAGGGGATGATTATCTAATGAATCCTCTATCTGCAGAGACGGACGGGCGAACTAATAGGATTAAATGCCACTGACGCCACTTAAAGAACATCAAACACCATTAGCGGTGCCGTAAAAGGCTGGGGAAGCACCGGGGTTGATGGCGCGTTGGCAAATTGATGTTACGAGTATTTGCCAATTTCCGTGGACTCGTAAGAACCCACAGTAGCTGCTGTAACTAGTCTGGGATAAGGGGGGAGGGAGGAGAGGGGGGGTGTTGTTGGTGTAATTGGGATGGGAGGGGTTGTGACGTAGCTGGAAATTGGGTAGGGGGAGGGCTAATGATTTTGTGATTGAGGGGCATTTTGTTGTTGTTGTTGTTGTTGTTGTTGTTGTTGTTGTAGGAGTGATGTTGTTGTGAATAGAGAATGATGTTTGCTGTAACTGGGTTGTGATGCTGCTTGAACTATGTGGAGGAGGTAGGTAGGAGGGGAATAGTATTGTAATTAATAAAGTGATGTTGTAAATCGGTGTTCTAATGATGAAACTGACAGGATGTATCACCTCTGAGAATTTATTGCTCTTCCTGAGAGCTGTGCTTAGTATATTCGGATGATCTAATGTAGCCACAAGTGAATGTAACTGTTGCTGACACGTCATCATGTTTCGTTACTCGAATGTAAATCGTGAATCACATTTTGAAATGGTTGTTAATGTTATTAAGGAACTGTGCTCCATACATTTTGTAAAAGTCTGAGCAAATGGGCCATCATATTCTATTGCATTCTATTCTGGTCTAGACATATTTGATAAGCTGTTAGAATATGACGCCTGTTTTGTTTACACACACACACACACACACACACACACACACACACACACACACGCACACACACACAGAATCGCTTGCTATGAATCTTTTGCTATATATATATATATATATATATATATATATATATATATATATATATATATATATATATATATATATATATATATATTCAGAAGATTCCTGACGACTTCATTGTTAAGGGAAAGGATACCAGTGGATGCCATTGTCTGGAATGTAAAGAAATACTCGTTTGATCCCTGCGTAATGCGTAGTGTTTGAGGTCTGTTCGAAAAGCTAGGAGAGAGAGAGAGAGAGAGAGAGAGAGAGAGAGAGAGAGAGAGAGAGAGAGAGAGAGAGAGAGAGAGAGAGAGAGAGAGAGATTTTCCTTCTCAACGGTATAGAAAAAAAGGGTAAAAAAAAATATATACATATATATATATATATATATATAAACCGGAACTATATGCATATAAGAGATGAAATTTGCATACGGCATACCTACAGCGCATCTGATTAACGCTCAAGCCTCTTTTCTAGTGGGAGGAATTCCACTGTAAAATCCTGCTCCTCCTCCTAACGTCACTCCCAGCACGAGGTCATTTACTGGCGTGCTTGCTGGTGAAAGAACGAGACGAAACTACACATAAATAGAGAGAATGGGTCGAAACTGCCGATATAAACAGAGTTCGCAAACTCATTTCAATATTGCACCGAATTTTGCAAGATGAATGGCTTCTAAACCGCTGGACGAAAAGTTGGGTTTTTTCTCTTATAGAAGCGTAGGAGAAAAGAGATAGAGAGAGATAGAAGGGAGAAAAGAGTGAGAGGAAAAGAGACAGACACATACAGACAGACAGAGAGACAAACTAACAGAAAGTTGGTCTCAGGGAGAGACAGATAATCCAGAGACAAAGTGACACACAACAGACAGACGGAAAGAGAGAAGGAGACTGACAGTAGACAGACGACAGAATGACAGATAAACAGGAAGAGAGAGAGAGAGAGAGAGAGAGAGAGAGAGAGAGAGAGAGAGAGAGAGAGAGAGAGAGAGAGAGAGAGAGAGAGAGAGAGAGAGAGAGAGAGAGAGAGAGAGAGAGAGAAGACAGATTTTGATGAGAGGAAATAAACCACATCATTTACGAGTGCATAAGTCAGGTCAGATGTAACTAGGTCAAAGTTCATTTGAGGTCGTAGTGTGCTAGTTTGTGGCACTTTCATACCAAACTTCGTGAAGACTCACTTTATCACAGCTTTACTCCAAGTTTTATCATAGCCTTGCTTTATCCTCACTATCTTTGGTATTTGAGGACTTTGATAAGCTTATCATAGCCGAGCTGTCTCTAGTAACCTGACCACAGCATAGCTTTCAGTCCACTAAACTCATCACAGCCTCCATTACCTTTATCACAGCCTGACTTTTTACCTGGAACTAACCTTAACATAGCCTGGTTTTGCTCCGCTATAAATAACATACCCTGAATTTGCCTCCACTAACCTTAACATAGTCTGGCCTTGCCTCCACTGACTTTGACACAGCCTGGCCTTGCCTCCACTGACTTTAACACAGCCTGGCAATGCCTCCACTGACCTTAACACAGCCTGGCATTGCCTCCACTGACCTTAACAGAGCCTGGCCTTGCATCGATCAGCCTTAGCATATAACGTGGTTCTTCACCATCTGCCAGCCTCAGCGGAGCGTAAATCAATAGAAATGTACCCTCAGGTCTGAGGCAATATTCATGGTCGTATATCACTTCTGACACGGTCCGTAGCACTGGTTTGTACGTAGTACAATGCATATTACGTGATGGGCCGTGTCATATGCCTCCATAGTTTTCCTCTCCTACAATGACAAACACCCGAAAGGCGACGAGACCCGGAAGCAGTTGGAGGTGATAACGACCTTGGTTGGTTGTTTGGTTATTAGGTTGGTTGGATTTTAGAGCGTCATGAACTGTCAGGGATATTGAGGCCGTCATCAGTAAGCCACGTATCACCAGAGAGAGAGACACATCTTCAGCGCCTTCTTCATATATATATATATATATATATATGTAACTGAACTCCACTTGGCGTCCTGTCATCTTTATTGAGCCCTGTACAGCTTGTTCTTTTTTCATATAATTTTTGTAATAATATATGTATATCTTTTACGTCAGTCTAACTTGATTTAATGCTCAGAAGCCTCCGTCAGGTCTGCGCGCGCGCGCGCGCGTGTGTGTGTGTGTGTGTGTGTGTGTGTGTGTGTGTGTGTGTGTGTGTTCACACATACATAAGTATGTACATATATTCGTTCAACACAAGGGAAAGACCCTGTTCACGGATGGACGAGCAAACAATTATTCATCCCACAAAATTTGGTATAATGTTTGAAATGAGTTTACGAACTCAGTCTGTAACGGCAGCTTCGCTTCATTCTCTTTATTTACGTGCTGTTCCCTCTCGCTTTTTCGCCATGCAAACACGAGCGGAAATGACCAGGAACTGGGTTGAGGCCGGGAAAAACAAGAGTTTGCTCAATGTCGAATCATTCTTCTCTCTCTCTCTCTCTCTCTCTCTCTCTCTCTCTCTCTCTCTCTCTCTCTCTCTCTCTCTCTCTCTCTCTCTCTCTCTCTCTCTCTCTTTTTCAGTAGAAATGAAAAATAATGCATGAAATATTTTGATATCCATTGCATTGCAACCCGTCATGATATCCTTTTAGGTGTGTCTTAGTTCATGTTTGTGTCTCTTGGGCATTGAACTATGATCAGTTCTATCCAATTAATTCTGACATGAATCCAGTGCCAAAGGAGCATTCAGAGCCAGACGTAACACTCCTGAAGGAATGGGTTCGAGAACATTACTATTACCGCCAAGCGCATTATTTATTTGAACTCTTACAGGAATTGATATTTCAGAAGGATTCATATACCTTCCTAGATCACCAAATGGACGAGGGTGTTTTGCTCCAGAGAGCAGGAGGCTATGGGAATGACATTCACCCATCCATATGGCTTGTAATATCAGACTATATTACATAAGCTCTGGCTAAGGGTGTGTGGGTGTAATGAAAAGACAACAAATGAAAAAAGACAGATAGACAGACAAAAGGACAGATAGATAGAGGAAAATGTCTATCTTTATTTCTCCAAGTTCCTCTTAGCATGATATCAACACGACCCCCTATCCACCATCCTCTGTGGGTTCTAGCCAGTCTGTCCATTGCCATCTATCGCTCCTCAACAAACCTTAAGTTCACTACGCACTTCCTCTAACTTGAAATACTCCTACGTGTTTCTTTTTTAAATTTCTTATGTCTTTTTTTTTTCTCTTATCTTCCTTCTGTACTTCTCTTGCAAGTTTTCATCTCTGGCTCTGCCTGCAACTGGAGCTTGAGCCCAAAGAGCAAGCAATCGGACATGAGAGGGAGATTTTGTCATTCTTACGAGCATTTTGTCCCGTCCTCAAGACCGTGAGATACTTCATGCATGAGACTGCATCAGCGGTTATAAGAAGCGCCCCTTTTACGAGCTCGCAAAATCTTTTCCCCCCGGAAAGAAGGAATGGCTTTACAGCTATTAAAAAGTTTTGAGAGGTTGTGCTAACACGAAATTTTCAGTTCCGACTGGAGATGACCTGAACGTCCCCCGAAAAGGAATGGGGAAAATATTAACTTTCCGAAAAGGAATGGGAAAATATTAACTTCCCGTAAAGGAATGGGGAAATATTAACTTCCCGAAGAGGAATGGGGGAAAAATATTAATTTATATTCTTGTTTCATGTATTCTGGACGAGTTCATGGGATTCACCATAGCAGACTAAGTCATTATAGCTTCATTTAATATAGCATGATGTTATTTTTCAAAGTCAACACAAGAAAGCGTAGATCATGGGTCACTAACACTGCTGCTGTCTTTACCACCATCTCCTCCACCATTAACACCGTAGTCTTACACCTTCTCCTGCCTCCCCCAACCCCCCACCATCACCACAACACTCCATCTCCAACAACCACCACTACAACCACTCTCCCACACAACCCCTACCACCTCCAACACTATCGACATAACAGAATACATTCGATACATTCCCCAACATGTTCTGTGAACAGAAAACACTGGAGCCTGGCTTTCCCTCTCACATTTCTGCCACATCTCTCTCTCTCTCTCTCTCTCTCTCTCTCTCTCTCTCTCTCTCTCTCTCTCTCTCTCTCTCTCTCTCTCTCTCTCTCTCTCTCTCTCTCTCTCTCTCCCTCCCTCCCTCACTCGCCTTTTATTTCTCCGGTGTTCCACCCAACAGGATTGGCTCAGATTGGCATGTTTGTATTTTGAAAGAAAACCTTTGGAAATAAGCGAGAGAAGGAAAGACAGACAGACAGACAGACAGACAGACGGAAAGGAAAGAGAGAGAAAGGTGATAAAAAGCGACAGGGAGGAGAGAAAGAGAAAAAGAGTTTAGAAGAAGCAAGAGTGATACAGAAAAAAGAAGAAATATAAAGAGAAGGAGAAAGAAAAATAAATACAGAAAGATACTTCAAGTGGACATTGTACAAAGACACGTATGTCTCATCAGAGAGACAGAGACAGACAGACAGACAAACAGACAGACAGACAGACCCCCTCCACATCTCCTCCTCGAGGGGCAACTTCAAACGTGTAAGAGCTTTGTACCCTCGAATTCGGCGGCCACGGTGTTACAGCAGGTTCCTTGGCGGCCTTCCATAAGGCCCTGGTCCAAGCAGCTCCTCCTCCTCCTCCTCCTCCTCCACAGACACACACACACACACACACACACACACACACACACCCTAGCCAGTCTCAAACCACCACTTCCACCAGCACTGAGAGAACACGAGAACTGCTCTCGTATGCCAAAGTCTTATAGGCGACTGCAAACCCCAGACGCCATCTGGCACAAGGGGTAGGAATTCTTATCTGACGAGATGCTTTCGGCTCTGGACTCTCTCTCTCTTGTGTGTCTCTCTCTCTATCCCGGGGAGTTGGAGCACAAGTGCCTCTTGCAGATGCATGTTAGGGCAAGAGTTTAGTAGTTGTATCCGCCACCATCAACAGTTGTAGTTGTATCCGCCGCCATCAACTCTGTTGCCATCATCCCTATTGGTTGTATACAGGCCCTAAGACCCCCACCTCCCCTTTTTTATATGGGGATCTGTAGATAAACGGGTGGTGGAGGAGGAGGAGGAGTAGGGAAAGATGATGGATTCCTTGGTAGACAGATGGTCCTGGATGGGACTCCATTGACGGGCGTACAACCTCGCCAAAGACAATTTGCCACGAGCGATCCTAACTTGCAGATGGAGTCCGACAGCTCATCAACTAATTAAACATATGAAATATGATATATATAGTATGAAATATACCGTATCATCATATAAAATTAGTATAATTGAACATGAAGCATGGGACAAAGAATGACATCTTTCCTTTGAAGATCTATTTATCTGTCAATCTATTATCATTACCTTTGTTCCTATATCCGTGGGATTGGATTAAAAGTAATGCTGCCACCAATCTTTTGTATGAATCAAAATCCTTGACACGTAGTTCCCAGTCCCAAGCTGCAGAGGAAGGTAAAAGAAAAAAGCGAAAGGATACCCAGTTTCCCTATGCAGACTTGACATTTATGTGTATGATTAATTTTCAAGGTGAGAATACGTACGAACTTTTTTTTTTCTTTTTTTGTAGCCGATTCAAATTCGACCAAAAAATCTGTAAAGCATGTATTACACATGGTGAGCTAGCCACCTCACCCTCATGCCATAGATGAATAAAAGTTCTGCCGGGAGAAAGATATGAAGGGAAGTCCCACAGTTGTATGCAAAGAGAAGAGAGAGCAAAAGAGAGAGAGAGAGAGAGAGAGAGAGAGAGAGAGAGAGAGAGAGAGAGAGAGAGAGAGAGAGAGGGGCAAGGAGGAAGGACAGAGAGAGTCAACAAAACCGGGTCATATTCTAAAAGCACAACAAATATATCCACACAGCCAGCAGAGTCTTTTGGGCTGGAACTTAAACTTTATGGAAAAAAATTTCTTGCTCGAAATACTCTTTCCTCCCACCTTCACCCCTGCGCAAGCCAACCCTCCCTCAGTGACAACAGCATCAACCCTCATTTACACCAACAACCCCAGTGACAACATCAGCCCTCATTTACACCAACAACCCCAGTGACAACATCACCCTCTCCTCCGCCCCCAGTTGCAACATCAACCTCAGTTACTACAACTTCAAACCCCCCTTACAACAACAGCAACAACAACACCAACACCAACCCCTAGTTACAACGACGTCATCCCCCTAGTTACAGCCACATCACCCCCTGAGTTACAGCAGCTACTGTGGGTTCTTACGAGTCCACGGAAATTGGCAAATACTCGTAACATCAATTTGCCAACGCGCCATCAACCCCGGTGCTTCCTCGGCCTTTTACGGCACCGCTAATGGTGTTTGATGTCCTTTAAATGGCTTCGGCGGTACTCAAAGTTCCAATAACTCAGGATATCACGAACTGAAAACAATCTATAATGTATGGGAAATATAGATTTACGATGGTGCTAAAGGTTTTTTTTTTCTACTGGTCAACTGCTGTCTCGTCTTCTCTTGTTGGCCAAAGATTCTGGAGTCTCTGAGGCATTTTCTCAGACTCATCATCATTCAAGTTTCCGCTCCATCGCCTAACGGTTTACTGGATCATAAGCTCTCCATCACTCACCAACACATGTACCGAATCCACCACCATCACCCACCACCAACAGTACAGTCCCACCTCACTCCTTCTGTCTCAACCCTTACACATCATCCACCCTCATCCATCATCATAACCCCACCCCACTCCTTCCATCTCAACCCCTGCACCGTCTTCCACCTTCATCTATCATTACAATCCCATCCAAATCCTTCAATCTCAAATCCTGCGCAGTCATCCACCCTCATCCATCATCACAGTCACACCCCACTCCTTCTATCTCAACCCCTGCGCAGTCATCCAACTACACGCATTATCAAATGTCAACAACACCAAGATCCCTTCATATCATTTCAATTTCAAACTTTAAAAAAACGTAATGTTAAGAGAAAAGGAACTCTATCCACTATTACGGTAAGATGTTTGCTTTACAATATTACCAATTTCAACTTGGCTACACACACGCGTAAGCATCAGGTAACCATTTCATGCTTACACTATTTCCAAAGCTGGACAACCTCATTAATCCGGTCTGTTAAACTTATAGCATAATTAATCATATATCCTCTCAATCTAAACTTAGACAGTGTGTCTCAAAGCCTTGAATATAAAGCTTAAGTGTATCATCATCTTCTTCAAAAATATCTTACATCTTCTACCACCGTCGTCTTGAATTAATCCATATTTCCATCCACTTCTTTATCCTATCACAGCAATATCCTTACCTTCATTCATTCTCTATAGAAGGACATCCAACACTTCTATGTGTTTCTAGTCTCTAAACTTCTAACTTTCCCACGCTTCACCTCTAACACCATCCTTCATTACCACATCACCAAAACTAACCTTACTTTTGCCTATCCCACCCAAGCACAGACCCTGTTTGTTGCTCTCCCATTCCAGAACAGATCCGACTTATACCTGACCATCCCAGAACCTCCCCATCCTTACACCCGCCATCCCAGAATAACTCTTGATTATGCCTGCCTCCCACACATCCCAGAACCACCCCTTACACCCACTTCATCCCAGAACCACCCCTTCCTTACACACCCACCTCATCCCAGAACCACCCCTTCCTTACACACCCACCTCATCCCAGAACCACTCTTGATTGTGCCTCCCTTCCATCCCAGAGAGGCACCCGTCGCTAACCTCCCTCCCCAGCAGCTGGGTTGGTCCCGAGTGACGAGCACTCTGCTCACATCATCAATACATTACCACGCACCGCCAGGCCCTCCCAGCTCGAGTCATCGTGGGCTAACGACCTTCGATCCACGCCAAAGTCTCAAGTGCCATGTTGGCTCGGGAGCCGAAAGCGCTGATACATAGAGTGATCGCGGTTGATATTGCCAGAACTATTAATCACAAGAGTGACTCCGTTCTCCCTCAGCCTCCCGCAAGCACCCTGATTCCGTGAGGAAGTGGAGGCAGAGGAAAGAAATACATAAGTGAACGCAAAGGTAAGGGGAAAAACTAATGAAACCCTGAGATACGAAAGCAATTGCAAGGTTGTACGAAGGATTCCCACAAGCCAGGAGTCTCTCTCGATGCACATACGACTTTTATATTGTGGGGGGGGGAAAAAAGTCGAGAGGGTTTCGATAACAAAAGCAGCTTGGTGGAAGGAAAAACGAAATAGAAATACGAGAGATGAAAAAAAAAAGGATAGAGATACTACTTCTGTATCTCTATCTGCAAGAGAGAACAAAAGTGGTAGATTTATGCCTCCATATATATATATATATATATATATATATATATACACACACACCATTACTTCAGACCTCCAGCAGCATAAGTAGTTTGACTGACGCAGTGAGAGAGAGAGAGAGAGAGAGAGAGAGAGAGAGAGAGAGAGAGAGAGAGAGAGAGAGAGAGAGAGATTCATTAAGGCAACAATAGAATCTCTCATGAAAATTAAACGTCTCCGTAACCATTAATGTTATCTATATGAGCTGCAGTCAGGCCACCTCGTTTTCTTCGTCATCATGGAAACTTTACACTGAGACCGGGAAAAACATTCTTCCTCATTATAACACATAGCCCTCATGATAACTCGTGTGATTGAAGTTCATGACTGTGTTTCTCGCTTCCAAATGAATTGCACACACACACACACACACACACACACACACACACACACACACACACAGGATCATTATAAACGATGGTAAAAAGCGAAACTTCGACACGAACCAAAAAACAAGTGAAACAAGTAAGCAGACTGAACGAACCAGAAGCTCAAAACCTAACGAAACAAGAGCCCAGATACCAACGAAGCAGCAGTTCGGAACCAGTGACCCGGGTGCTTGAAGGTAACGAACCAAGAGTCAGACCCAATGTGGCAGGGGCTCGAATCAACGAACTAAAAGCTGAAAATCATTGAGTCAGGGTCTCGAAACTAATGAGCCAGGAGCCCCAAACCAACGAACCAGGAGCCCAAAATGATGAATCAGACGCACGGCACCGACGAACCAGGAGCTAAAATCAAACGAAACAGGAAAGAGAATCTAACGAACCGGTAGCTCAACACTCACGAACCAGGAGTTTTAAACCAATGAACCAAGAGGGAGACTTGAACGAAAGGATTCGGGATCCCGAACGAAAAACTAACAAACCAAATCATGCAAACAACTAATCCGAACTACCAACCGAAACAGGTTCAAAGAAATGAACGAACTAAACCATCATCCACTCAATCGACCGAGCTCAGATATTCAACCCAGAGGAACAAGATTAGAATTGTCCCCTTGATTCTGATGCATTAAATAGTACGACATTGTAGTGAATGAGAAGTAAAACATGAGATACTCATGCAGTACCTAAAATCTGTTTCGAAACAGTTTCTCGAAGCTCTATAAAGCACCGAAATGTGGCCCAAACCGCCTCCGAATGTTATTCAAACTGTGAGTAATCCTCTCCCTTCTGACTGTGTCATATGATACGATATCTTGTCTGAAGAAAAGATAAACGGGAGCTCCTATATCAAAATATATGAAGAGAAGTAAGGACAGGTGTGATATATAGTAAGAAATGGGACTTAATGATATATAGAATATATAGAAAAGTAAAGAGTATAGAACAGATTTCAAACTTAGCATCGAATTCTTCTCTCGCAGTCACAGTAAGTCAGGTTTACGATGTAGCTAAGCACAGTTTCGCCAGGTTTATGACCTAATCATCACCGAGGAAGGGAAGGAGTCGGCTGGATTTCTGCAGTAAAAGATGATTAGAAACGCCATTGTCATGTGCATATGTTTCCACGGCGAGATAGGTAAAATGATTCTAATTACTATTATTATCATTATTATGATTATCATTATTATTATAACTATTATCATCATTATCATTATTGTTATTATCATTATTATCATTATCTTCATTACTACTGCTACTGCTACTACTATTGCTGCTGCTATTATAATTATCATCCTCAATATTATAATCATTATCATTATCTTTATTAAGATCCTTGATGATAATATTAGTAATAGTAGTAGTTTTTGTAAGTAGCTGTAATAATATTCTAACACCACACTAATGATGATGGCAGTCATTAACAACAGTAATGATAGTGAATTATTAATGCTAACATTAATGCTCTGCACTACGGTAAAGAACATATTACGTCTCAACCTCCACAGTAAAGTTTGAAGTCCTTGCCATAATGGGACGTAAGGACATTTGCATCGCCGGTGACAGCTTAAAAGCTTTCTTGTTTACTCGAATCGGTTCCAACACTATCCAACAGTGTTGGGAAAAATCCTCCGCTTAGAAAGGTAAAGCCTGAACTAGTCAAAACCAGACCCATACAGTCAACATCCTTTGGGCAGACTTATCATCTGTTTGCACAGCTGTGTAGGAAGGAGAAGGATCTTGACGAAATCGAGAGAAGCGAGGATTAATGTTGTCCTTCAACCTGACAACAGAGCCAAAGGAAAATGAAGGAAATGTACAAGAGCTTTGCAGGTCTTGGGTTGGGTGTATATGTCGAGGATCCTAGTTGGAGAGGACACTGTTCGAATCGACGAAGCTTATGAACTGTGAAACTTTCGAAGGTGTGACCCAAGTATATGAAGCCTAAGGACTAGTTCGGAGTCTTTCTCTATCTGCTTCTGTAATCTACCTGACACAAGGACTCTGCAACTCATACAAGTCCTAAAGACGACTGTAGCCTTATGAACCTTACCCGAGTGGAGGGAACTTAAGAGATTGCTTAGAACAACTCGTTGCAGTTCCTTGCAGTACACTCAGCGCAGTTCCTTATCAAGCCCTTTCAAGGAAATGAAGATACTCCCACTGAAAACAAACTAATCATTGCAATTCAAAGAACAAATCCTTCGCACTATATGGATACGAGAGCATTACTCCGTGGATAGAGAGAAGAGATGGTGTTGAGAATGTCTACTCTAGCTGGTAGAAAGAGAGAAAAAAAGAATAACCCTCGTTTTGGGAGAGGTAGGGAGGGAGGGAGCAGCTCTTGCTACACAATCTACCGGGTTTAGCTGCCTTGCTCACCCAACCCAGCGAGAGACGCCGACACTCGCTGAGGCATAATAAAGAGACTTGAGCTTTAGACTGGAACATTTGCGGGACAGCTGGATCTTTCCCGTGGGGCCTACTCCTGGTAGAAACACAAGCCTGAATCAGTTGTGGAGGGCGAGACAAAGTTCTCGGGAGATTCCGGTGGAAGGAGGAGGAGGAGGGGAGGGTCTTACAGTCTCGCTTGACATGGGAGGTACATGGGAAAAGATTGGAACGTTGCTTCCATGGTGATATACTGCAGAGGAGAGGAGGAGGAGGACGAGGAGAATGAGGACAAGGAAGAGGAGGAGGAGGAGGAGGAGGAGGAATGTTTGGAATCACGCACAAATAATCATCGACTTCTCCTTTCAGTGTGTCTTCGTTATTTCCGCCACTGATTATAGGAAAAACAAGTATTAAAATGTACCCTCATGGGCTAAGCCTTTCGATTAAAGAATCACGTTTTCGTACCCAAGGGTCGTAACTTCATGCTCTCACATCGTACCCTAGTGTGCAAGGGTAGTGCCGTTGTGTTCAACGTATACACTTACGTGGTTCGTAGTCGTACTGTCGTGGACAGCGTATATGTAGACCCTGGTCCCCAAGGGTCGTTCCGTTGTGCTTGTCGTTTGTACCTTTGTACCAAAGGTCGTATGGTTGACCATCTTCTCTCTGGCTGTGTGAACGCTTGCACGAGCATCAAATGAATAAAATGAGAAAAGTGAACCGGAGCAATTAAGAAAGATAACTAAAGACGCCGTTGAAAAAAGATAAAGAGAAAAGAAGAAAAAAGAATCTGAAGTAAGAGCAGAAAAGCTCTAGAACTGGAAGGCTTTTATGTATATTAGGTGAGGGATTTTTTCCAGACTGTGGTATAAAACAGCTGGAATTTTGAAAACTCTTTTGAGAGGGAAAATCTGCCTAAGTGGACGACTTAAGGGCGTACCTTCTGCCTCGTGAAGGCTAATGCTGCGGAAACAATACTTGAAGACTACGTCTATTTAACTGTCTGGTAACCTGGAAATAATAGTAGATCATAGAACGTAAGCGTGGAAATTAAATGTTTATAGCATAGTCTTCAGCATGCATAACTTGACATACGTGTCGGAAAAGATAAAATAACAGAGGTGTGGAGAAAGAAATGATAACACAGGCGTGGAAAAGGATCATATAACATAGACGTAGATTCTGATAATAGAACACAGGCTGGGAAACAGATAATAAAACAGACGTGGAAACAGATAATATGGTTGTAGGGCCAGATAATGTAACATAGGCATGGGAACAATTAAGAAATCGCGGGATGACCATAATTTGGGCATTCAATTGCTCCTACTACTTCAGCTCATATAAAGAACAGGCTACAATAAAACACATAACACATACGTGGAAACGAATAATATAACACAACAACGGGAAACGACCATAACAAAACAAAAAAAAGAAAATCATCAGGTAACAGCAACGTCTCAAGGAAGGCCGCCCCCCAGAGGAAAGAAAACGGGGTTTTGGTGAAAGACCCTTCAAGAAATACGAAGGACCCAAAAGTTTGAAAATCAAGAAGACTACAGAAAACGCGAAATCAATATCGCGTTGATTGCCATCGAGTCACTTGGATCTGTTACGACTAATTTAAGACGACAAGTGCACAGGGGATCAAGACATAAGGAAAGAGAGAAGCGGATTACAAGAAGAAATCCCAAGACGCTGCTGGGGAACGACGTATGTCTTGCGCTGGGCTGTCAGACAGACCAATGATCCTGAGGGAAATTTATTGGTCGATTTGTTCTGTCCCGTTGTCGTAATGTGCTTTAAAGCGGCGATTTTTTTTCTTTTCTTTTCGGTGATAAAATATGATATTCTAAATCATCATTAAGATTATTATTGTTATTATTGTTATCGTTATTATTATTACTATTATTATTATCATCATTGTCATTATTATCATTATCATCATTATTATTGCTATCAATATCATTCTTATCATATATATATATATATATATATATATATATATATATATATATATATATATATATATATATATATATATATATATATATATATATATATATATATATATATATATATATATATATATATATATATATATATATATCCACAACAGTAAAGGTTCTCTAAATTGTGACTAGTGATATGCTGTTGTATCCTCGTCTAGTGCATTCCAATTTCATAAGTACATCTTCCAAGCTTGAGACGGAAACTGATGGACAGATACAAGTGTAAACAGTGCACCCCTTAGCTAATCATATCTCAAGCTTCACTTGACAATCAAGGATTCATATAACGATCACTTCCTTTCAAGAATTATATCACAGAGACGACCCATATATAATTAGTCTCCTGGTGTTATATAGGCACATTAAGATCTAATCTCAATTTTCTAATGAAATGGGATGTGTCCCTAATCATATATATATACACAGGTCTTTTAAGACTGTATTTAATGGATTATAATTACCCGGCACGCACAGTGGGTGGTTCTATTTGCTAATTACATTGGTGAGAATAATCAGTACGCGCAATACTGCAATACGAAATGAAAGAGGCCATCACCACCTTATTATGTATTGCGTATTTTCGTTCTTAAGCCCAGGACTGAACACTACTCCTTCGTGACAATATTCCTCGGTTATTTAATCAGGTCTGGAGATCTAGACTGTGGACATTTCACGCTGTATTTACCAACCTTTGTCAAGATATCTCTGCAACTTGAGGGAGAATCAAGAAGAAAACGTTACTTCAATAGTTTTCTACGAGTGTCCAATTCAAACATGTTTTTAAAACAGTTAAGATGAATGATGAAAGAGGGTGGGTACATTGGCGACTGGGAGCAATGGAAGTTAAAGAGTAAAAAGAGATTTTTCTTCCACTGTCACACACACAGCGTCAGAAGGACCAAGTGGTTGGTCTCCTGCTGTTTAGATTCCTCTGTATTCCTTCGTGTAATCAGATCCCGATGTAACGGAGACTTAGCTCTCCAAGTGCCATAAAACCCTGAACCTTTTAGACGAGGAATCCTTTTGACAGTGTTCTCATTCCTGATACTCGTCAGACAAGGATGACTGTGGTGGACTACGAAAGACACCATAAATCTTAAACTGACGTTGTCTTACAGCGTCAGATGAGGTTAGATAGTCCAATTGAAAATGTCTGTACTGCTACAAGCGTAGACGGTATTCGAGAATTCATATTACAAAGCTTTCGAGACAGAATACATTTTGTTCTGTTATTCAAATGTCAAAATGTTTGAGCAATATTCCAGAGTACTGTGAAATTGCCAACCCAAGTTGTGACATACGAACCTCTGGCTCAGTTCAACGTTCGTGTTTCAGTAAAATCGTTCAGTCTGTTGTTCAGCTGAATGTCATGATGGCACATTTTGCAAGTCACATATGGTCTTGACCCGCGCATATTGGCGACACCTATAGACGGTTGGTGAAATTATTGAAGAAAGTTCAAGGGTATATATTTCCCAGCTACTAGTACATGAAATTGGATATATTCATATAAGCTACATATATGATTTTATGCATAGATATATACATATATACATAAGTTCATACATATGTATAAACTCATACATTTATATATGTATGTATATACGAGTGTGTCCACACCACACGCCTAGGTTTACAGCCCTTGTCAGAACGTCTCTTCATGATATGAGCCACATTATGTTGACACTTGCCAGCTGCTGTTGTATTGAATATTGGCCAGGACCCCGTCACACTGAGGACGGCAGGTCGTGCCTTTCGTAGTCAAACGACCTGAGACTGTAGTCGTCTTCTTCATCATGGCATATGTTGAAAGACTAAGAATGTAATCTACGTACGTACAGCAACGGTTGACACAATCGTCGTTGATTAAGCCATTGGTCAGGTATGTACCAGTCTCGGTGAAGACAACCATAGAGATGTCTGATGGTGAAGGACGTGATCATAATATACTATAAATGGGATGGTATAGTACTCCTTGGCTTAACCAGCCACAAGGTCGGTTTTAGTAGGTAGTTTGCTAGCCCAGTTGGCGACTTCTTAAAGGTAAAGAGAGAGAGAGAGAGAGAGAGAGAGCAGCGGGATTTAACAAGACAACATACGGTTATGTAAGCCCTCGATACGATAACTTGAGACCCATTGTACGACGCCGTGATCTCGTTTGTTTACCTCCCGTGATGTGCTTGGCTCCCAGAGGCCAGACAATGGACCGAGCTGCGCGGAAGTGTCATTGTCCCCATCACTATCAACACCTCCCACTCGGAGCTTCAAGGATTCAACCCCACTTTCAAGTGAGTGTGGCGTGTGGTGGCATAAGTCACGGGAGGAGAGAGTTAGATGGTGTGAAGGGAAGGGTTATAACATAAAGGTCTGTTATTGTGTGCAGCAAGGGTATGGTTATTGGTAATATGTGTATGGGAGTGAGTGAGTGGAGGGTTGTAGAAGCTTTGGGTGTTTAAACGACGTATTTACATGCTGAAAATAGATAGAGGGAGGGAGGGAGAGTGAGTTCGCCCCGTGTGAGAGGTGAGATACATGTTTATCCATCCTCTGAGTGGTTGTGTTTGCACAAGTGCCTGCGAGTGTGTGTGTGTATGTGTGTGAGAGTGTGTGCGTGTGTGTGTGTGTGTGTGTGTGTGTGTGTGTGTGTGTGTGTTCATATCACGTTTTCCTGGGCTCCCTATGGCGTTAAAGTCATATATCTGAGAATATTTCCGTAGCCACTTGAGTACGACGGTACGACCCTTGAGCACGACAGTATGACCCATGAGTACGCCGTTACGAATACTTGAGTATGACAGTACGACCCTTGAGTATAGTGGCACGACCCTTGAGCACGACGGTACGACCTTTGACCACGATGATTTGACCGAGCAAGACGATGTAGTCCTTGAACATGACGAAACTACCCTTGAGTACGACTTGTTAGCTTATCCTTTGACATTTCTGTCGTACCCAGAAGTCGTGCTGTCGTGCGATAACCTCTTACCGTCATCCTCAAGGATCGTACCGTCTTGCTAAATGCATTCACGCAATAATATATAAGTAGCTTTAACAAAATGTAATCACTTTACCCTTGTGAATGTGAGTGTACTCAGTGGAAATATGTATTCATTCCACATGAATGAGAAACTGAAATACGTCTCATTTTCATATGAAAGTCGATGTAACGTATAATGAAACATACACTATTTCCCTAAGAAATATTCCTCGACATTTGTGAGATGAAAATTATTATAATATATTCTCCTATTACCTAACAACGTCACAGAATGCCGAGAAAACACTCATGAAATACGTACAGAAATCTGAATTTTCCATCATATATTAGTTAATTAATTCCCACACACTTACAGTAGTCATTATTGTCCTGTCTGAGTGTACTAGTATGTTGCAAGAGTATTGCGATATTGTTTTGAACGTGTGTTGTTTTTGTGTTTTATGTGCAATGAGGTTAATACCGTAAATTAGTTTTGAAAGATATGTATACCAAGTTGTTCAGATAAAAGACCTTTTTTTCTGTGTGTATTCATTATGTATCATAGAAGACATAACTGATATGATATATTCAAATGACTTTTTTGATATCCTTCCCGGGTACATTTTTTACAGTGAAAGCTCTTTTTTTTATTTTACGATCTTGTAATAATATCTGGTGTAAACTATTTACCATTATACACCGAGAATCGAACCTCGCTCCATCTTTGTAGCAGCCAGGTAGCCCCAAACCCCTATGCCATGATGTGCTTACAACAGCAATCTCCTCCGTAACCATTCGCTCATTCACGGTTCTCGTAATGTGTCGTTCGTCCTTGCAAGAAGGGAAACCTGCCGCTCACACTCCTTCTCTGGACAAGGAAGGAAAGTTTTTTTAATCGTTTCCTAAGGCACTACGGTCATGTGTATATATCTTGATCATTTGATGCATATACGACGTCTCATGTAAACAATTGACCACTATATCCGTAAGACTCGAACTTGGCGATATTTTCCAAGCATTTTCCTTGACTGAAATCCCTCAAGTTCTTTTCGAGTAACATCCTCTTAATTCTTAGCAGAGTAACGGAGTCCCATTCCGTGATATGAATAAGTACTTCTTGTCCTTTCCAGTTTACGATACAACCGGTAAAAGACAGAATGTATTTGACGCAAAAGATTTTAGGTGATGCACACGCCTAACTTTTTCGTGTTGGTAATGCACAGTATATTGTCGTCAAAGACTATATTCTTCGTGGCGTCAGTTTAAGGCCTGCCTTCTGGACATAATGTCCAGCAGACTGGAGGATGATAGGATGATAGGTATGAAGGATAATGTTATTGCGGGTTTGCCGGAGTGTAGAGAGAATTTGGGAGAAAGAGCTTGGGGGGTTTTGGGGTTTTGGTGGATTTCCTCAGAGGGTTCTTGAGAATATTGACTGGTGGGATGTGTTTCAGGAGTTGAAGAATCTTGGTGGCTTTTGATGGAGGATTCCTCGGAATGTCGAGTGGAGGGACGGACGGATTTTTGGCTCAAGAATTTAGACGAGGTTTATTGATGGGTTCCTGGAAGTGTTGACTCAAAGGACAGGTTTCAGGAGTTAGAAAATAATAATGGAAAAAAGGTGTGTCGATAGGTTCTTGGGATTGCTGTAAGCAAGAGTGAGGTGTTAGAGAGTAAGGGGTTGGGAGGAGCCAGATTTTCGATCTCAATGCTGGCATTTCGTTATTAAGCAGTCATACTTGTCCTTACCTAAAACCACCTTCCCTTAATTTATAAGCCACGAATCTACGAGCATATTTCAGAGGAAACATCTGTTAGCATTGACCTAAAGTCTTCGTTCGTCTTTAAGCTAATGTTATCCTTTCTTTATAGCCAAAGTAATGAATATACATACCAAGTTCTTTGGTATAACCCCTTGTCTGATGCTCTCTCTCCCCAAACTCTTACTCGACCAGTCTCCCGCCAAACAACAGCTATTCTGCCACACTCGCCACATTTCTTACGCCACAACTCTCACCAGAATCAGATATCGTCCTGGTTCCCTGGGCTTATCGTAATCCACCACCAGCAATATCATTCAGACGTCGAAGCTGTGGGAACGATCAGTGTTATTGCCAGGAGGAAAAACTGTGGTGCACTAAAACCAGCTTACGGAACAGAGAACATCATACGGTAAAGTTGCCACTGTCAAAAGGAAAAGGATGAAAAGAAAACAAAAGCAGCAATTTGGTTTCGCAAGCTGGATGTAGTCCCGTATTTAAGATTATTGTGTGGAAGTTATTTTCGGTCGACATAAACTTAAGGATACGGAGGGTTTTTCTCTCTTTTTTTTATGTCTGGACTATCTCGTTCATATCGCAGAGCGTCGTAATGATGTTGTTTGGCTTTATGACTAATATTTTTCCCCTCTAATCTCTCTCTCTCTCTCTCTCTCTCTCTCTCTCTCTCTCTCTCTCTCTCTCTCTCTCTCTCTCTCACTCTCTCTCTCTCTCTCCTAAAAAGACATTTGAAATTGCTGGCACAGGAAAACCGACTGTGACAAAACAGAAAATCAATTGGAAGGAAAATAAAAGATATCCTTTTATCACTCACAAACATAAGTGGAGAGAGAGAGAGAGAGAGAGAGAGAGAGAGAGAGAGAGAGAGAGAGAGGTACATACGTAACTACACCTAGCTATTTATACCTTTCGACCTTCTTCGGGTCGTCGGTGCCATGAGAACTTAATTAAAACTCCAGATGGAGTTCATTCCCAAGGAGACTTCCAATTGGCAGACCGTTACTACTGAGAGAGAATCTTAAGTATTAGGTAATGAATGGGAGTGTAACTTTACTCGGTCATCAACACTTGGGTTGGGTATGGGCCGACTGGTTTGTCTAGGATTCGAACCCGTACAGCCCCGACACCAGGCTGGTCCTCCTGCTGACTTATGGTCAGTAACGCTTACCACAACACTATAAGTGGTGGGAGACCTTGGCATATAGACAGATTCTTATCCTTCAAAAACTGTTGTAATAGAGTTGTGTACATCAATATTGCAGGTCCTTTAGAGTATGATATACACAGTACATATTAATTTATCAAAAGCGCTCTACACAATAATGATAATTCAAAGTCTGTGTCAGGAACAATAGACAGTTATGATTACATGTAAATTGGGATTTGAGAGGATAAAGGTATTACTTGTTTAATTATTTTTCTAATAGATTTCTACAGTTTCTCTGAGCATATTCGTTCTATCAGATGTGAATAATCTCAGGCATATAAAGGGAATATGTGTTTAATCTTTATTCTCGAGGCTGCATATGGAATTAGGAAATACATCTCAGTTTTCGCAAATAAATTAAGTCAAAAGAGGATCAGCAATATGTCACGAAATAAAGTGCTATTGATTATGCATGTGTCTTTCTGAGGTGAACACAGGTCAATAATGGAGAAAGTTGTTTCAAAGCTTTTCTCAGTAGACGTTCCATCATAGATTTTAAAGAGGGTGTGTCATAAGCCATATCATTGAGTGTAATGTCAGGGAGATTGTGGGTGTCCAGAAGGTATATGAAAAAGAGTATCATGTCCCTTATATGTCTGGAGAGTGTAGTTTCATATGGGTGCATGTCCGTTGGAGCTGAGGCTAAGATTGGATCGGTATACTGGATCTTTAACTTGTGGTTAGAGGGTGGTTGGTTATGGAATGGCTTTAATGGGAAAAGCGTAGCTCTGCTGCTGAACAAAGTGAGTCACCAATCATAATGAGGTGAGACTGCATTGTGAGTAGCTTCGTTTCACTGTGTTACGCGTTTGTGGTTGGTCGTGGTCCCGGGTAATCGTAGGTCAGTAGGACTCTCTCTCTCTCTCTCTCTCTCTCTCTCTCTCTCTCTCTCTCTCTCTCTCTCTCTCTCTCTCTCTCTCTCTCTCTCCCAGGCACCTGAGGTAAGAGGAGCAAAATCCACCGCGCTCTCGACAGCTCAGGCGTCATGTAAACAAACCAGCTTTCCGCCGCAGGGGGGCGTGTCTGCTTGCAGGATCTCTTGTTTACCCACTTCCTCCTCCTCCTCTCTCTCTCTCTCTCTCTCTCTCTCTCTCTCTCTCTCTCTCTCTCTCTCTCTCTCTCTCTCTCTCTCTCTCTCTCCCTCCTCCTCTTCTTCCTTGCCCACACTCACCAATTACTCTCCCTGTCCTTTTCTTCCACGTCTTTCTCCCCAACATTTTCCCATCACTGCGTCTTTCTCTTTCTCCTTCTCCGCTGACACTGCCACTTGTAAGAGTAACGATATTCCTATAGATAATATCTGTTAGATATCCTTATCTGTAAGATATCTTTATCTGTAAGATAAGAGCAGCTGTCTTATAAGATAACGCCCGTCAGATAGATTTATCGTGATATGGCAATATCTGTAAATCATCACTGTCTTCATAAAGATATCACTGGTAAGATAATTTAGTTTGTACGTCGGCAAGATAGCAATATCTTTGAGACGAGTCTATCACCAATATAAAGATATCTATAAGATAACAATATAAGGTATGACCCTTTGAAAGATTACGGTATCTTTTGAAGTAAAGATATCTGAGCAATATAGATATCCGTATGTGATAAACAATAATTTGTAGATGTGACTATCTCCACACACCAAACCCAGCTATTCACATACCGATTTCTATATCATGATTTAAAGATTACTCCTGGATTACATAATTACTTAATATTGCTGTTATGATTATTCATAGATTACTTTAATCTGGATGGATTATCTATTACCAGTGAAATTACTCAGGATTACTTCTCGTTCCATGGTGTGGTTACTTAAGCAGATTACATTTCAATCATTGGCCTTGTTACATTTCAGCCTAAGTAGGATCACAAGTGATCTTGTCCGTTGATCACTTGTACGATTATGTGTATCATTACCAGGGAAACAGGTACTTGGAGAAATTGCTTATCAGATAATCTTTCAGCAGATTTATCCATAAGCTTAGCTGGATATTGTTTCTATACAAGCTTAGCTGGATATTCTTTCTATATAAGCTTAGCTGGATATTGTTTCTATACAAGCTTAGCTGGATATTCTTTCTATATAAGCTTAGCTGGATATTGTTTCTGTTACAAGATGAAATATACTCTGTGGACTTTATGAGATATACAATTTTTTTCAAGGATATACTACACTGAAGAACAGGATATAGATTTTTATGTTTAGACTTGTTATAGAATAAGAATGTTTTCACACATTCATTTATAGAAACTTTCTTGGAAAAATTATATTGTTTAAGTTTGTTACTCTATAGAATATATCCAGCTAATATATATATATATAGATAGATAGATAGATAGATAGATATGTATTGGTTCATCCAAATTCTCCATCAGCAGGATTCGAACCGAGCCCAATAGTGTGACATCCACAGTAGCTGTGGCAATCATCAACGTGAGGGTAAGGAAAAGCAGTTATCACATGGTAGTTTGTTTTATATGAGGTTTAGGTGTGAGACAGTTCTGGCCCAGAGGGACGGAGGTCTACTGTGTGTGTGTGTGTGTGTGTGTGTGTGTGTGTGTGTGTACGAAAATGTATGTGTGTATGCTCTTTTTCGGGTATGTCTGTGTGTATACCTCCCAATTCATGTAATTTATTTATATGTATCTATACATTTATGAAGTGATATATATATATATATATATATATATATATATATATATATATATATATATATATATATATATATATATATATATATATATATATATATATATATATATATATATACACAGTAGGTTAAGGTCTGTGTTGCTCGAAGTGTGTGGTATGTATGAGGTGGTCTTTCTGTACTGGGTATTAAGTGCAAAGTAAGAGTATATACTTTTTTGTATATACGTATGTATTCACCTTGTATATACTGCACGTTTGTTTCTGTGGATGTTTGTACATATGTGTGTGTATGTATGCGCGCGTGTGTGTGTGTGTGTGTGTGTGTGTGTGTGTGTGTCTTTTGTGCGTACCAGTATATCTACACAAAATCAAATAATCATACATATAATAACATTTGCAATATAAATTTCATAGCATTTGATTTGAGTTCTTTTAGACAAACAAACATATATGTATTGTGTATGGATCGCTTCCAGTGACGTGTGTGTGTGTGTGTGTGTGTGTGTGTGTGTGTGTGTGTGTGTGTGTCTAAGAGTAAATGTATTAGTACTGAACGTCTGTATTTGTGATTACTTATGTACGTACGAGTTACATAAAGCAATTAGCTTTACTGTGTTATCATACGTATGTGTCTATATATGTAGGCACATCACATACCTGTGTTTGTATATGTGAACATGATTTATACAAATCACAAAGACATTCTATCAGGTATGAAAATGACATTCTGTTTCCTGTAAAGTTTATTGTGATGAATTGTTATGAGGCAGTTAGCTTAATGTTCATGTATATATATATATATATATATATATATATATATATATATATATATATATATATATATATATATATATATATATATATATATATATATATATATATATATATGGCTGTAAAGCTGTTTACACACACACACACACACACACACACACACACACACACACACACACACACACACACACACACACACACACACACACATACACACAATCAGACATGATAGTGAGTGAAGATGCTAACTACTACATTGTTTTGTTGAAATGTTTGAAGTTGTTTGTTTAGATACGTTTATCTGTAGCCAAACACACATCCATCCTAAAGACAATTATATAAATCTTATATACATCATAGTGTTCTGCTGCGTTGTATAAGTTCATATAAATTCCTGTTCGAATCTGTATGGCTGTATACAAACCACACAAATATTCTATTGAATATGTAAATCAGTGTTTATAGACATTACAGTGTCCATCTGAGCTGTGAATGTATATTTGTGTAACTATATACATAATACACATTTCATACAAACATGACGGTGAATGATTGGATTTATATATCATACATAGCGTCTTGCTGAAGTGTAGAAAACAGGGAATCTAAATTTCTTTATATAGATTTTATGTAGACCACACAAACATCCTATCAGACATTTATACAAATGATTTATATATATATATATATTTTTTTTTTGAGACCTGGCAATGCCCTCTTGTGTTATGTGTATGGCCCCACCGGTCATACACATCCTATCAGACATGACGCAGACAATGCCCATCAGATGTGGATGCGGTTGTTAACATGGCTGTGATATATGTAATTATACAGACGCTCTGTCAGGCATGTCAGGTAAAGTGATCCTGCAACACACAGTGATGAGATGAGATGAGTGTGGGACATGTCTACAGGTGAGGTGCCTCCTGGAGAGGTCATGTCACTGGAACAGACTTGAGTGTCCAAAGGTGACCAGTGAGGGCAACACGTGTATGTATATATATATATATATATATATATATATATATATATATATATATATATATATATATATATATATATATATATATATATATATATATACACTAATGGTCACATTTCTTAAGGGTATTTCTGATCGATCGAACATCACAGACAAGTCTATCGAATGATTATCATAATATATCTACCTTCAAAGGATATAGTAATATGAAGCTTAGCTTTTTTTCCTCTCACACGAATCTAACGATAAATAAATCAACATTTTCATTGTTTTTGAGCTTTATAACCCAAGATCCAAAGAGTTGAACTCCAATCAACTTAGATGGAGAATCCTTGTATTGGCAGTGTAACACGATACTGACCAATCATGGAAGATTATCCTAATTGATCTACAAGTGTGAATCTACAATTTTTAACTGATGATACGAGGAAAATTGAAGAGGTATAAGGACACGATAAATAGGACAGGAGTATCAAGAACCTCTTCCATCTAACTCACACAAATGAAGGTTTAATAGACTTCAATGATGAGAGATTAAGATCCAACCGTGCATGTTGGTACGAACTGAGTGGACTTCCCAGACCAGTGTCACTTGGAGGAGAATTGTGAGTTGAGACGACTGTCAAGCGATGTATTTAACAAGACGTCAAGTAGGTGGAACAGAGAAACCATTATTTTCAAGTCCATATTGTTACAATATTAGAATCCCACTAATTTGAGGAAATGATTAGCAGAGAACAACCATATCGTCTGCCAATAATCGTATCTCTTACTTCATTTTTCTACGTTTTAGAGAGAGAGAGAGAGAGAGAGAGAGAGAGAGAGAGAGAGAGAGAGAGAGAGAGAGAGAGAGAGAGAGAGAGAGAGCATTAGACCAACGTGTGATGTTCCAGCGATCTGAAAAATAAAAAAGAAATCCCTTTCAGAATGCGAGCCGCGATAGATTTCTCAGTAGATAGTGATCACAGCGGGTGACTGGAAGTGTTCATGGCATGAAGGAAGTCTTGTATGACAATGAATGGAAATATTATCAAATGAGTTGACTTGCACAAGAGGATATAAAACACTTCATAGAAGCTTTTAAGGAGGTTTGGGTTGTTTTTTTTTGGGGGGGAGCGCTGGGAGGATGGGTCCATTAGCTTCGTCTACATAGACATAAGGTAAGGAATGAGATGAGGAGTATAGCGCCGTGCTGGGGGCTGGGTGAGGCAGCATCTGGAAAAAAAAGAAAGGAAAAGAGATTTGTTGACATTGTTTCATGTGAAATATTCCTCTGACACAATTGTAATGACAGCATATGAGAAATGGATTTATAACTTATATGTACAGAGCTATGGTATATGTTCATAAAGGTATCAGAAAAAAAAATATTTTGCGTAGCAGATCACACGAGTATGTTGGTCAAAGACCTGTAGCGTTGAAGACCCATGGGGATCACACCTCCTCAAGGATATGCAACATGTGTAATAAGAAAGTCTCCAGATTTTGGAGAGAGAAAAAAAAAAAATAGAATAGCTGAGTAAAAATTCGAAAAGCTTGCAAGGGATTGAAGCCAATTCTTAGATGTATTTCCCCAGAACAAGAGAGGGAATGGTCTCGGTGCCAGGGGCTTTGGCTGGATCTGGGTGTTGGAGACGAGACGAAATTCTACAGACAAAGAATTTAGAGGCGCGAGTGTAGTGTGGCTTGTGGGGATGGTCTTTGGTGGGAGGGAGAAGACAAATCAACATAACACGAAAAGATGTTTCATTTCTCCCTCACTACCTGTTAGCATAAACTGAAGCTCAGTTTTTTCTTTTAGCTGCAGCTGTTGTAGCGTACTGGAAAAGATCACAGGTATGTGATCAAGACTGGAAGTCTGAGTATAGACACCTCCTTGAATGGGATGACGATGGGAAGAATGCCACCTCAAACCACGACAAATTATTATTTCCAAGTGCAAGTGGCGGTACCTGGATTGCTTGCACTGTCGTCAAGGCCGACCTTGTCTCGTTCTATGTATCTTTGTATAGTTTGTGTGCATTGTAGTGACGTCTGACGCGAGGGGATGAAGCGGGAGGTGACGAGAGTGTATTAAGTGTGGACAAAGTTGGGAGTAAAAAGCTACCCCACGCATCATCCATCCCCTTCCCACCTCCTCCCCAGCAGGGAGCTGTATTTATTTGAGTTATCCTTTGACACTGATCTAATCCTGGACAATGGCAGTCTTGAAAAGATGACCGAGTGCAACGAGGGAATAGCTCTCTCTCTCTCTCTCTCTCTCTCTCTCTCTCTCTCTCTCTCTCTCTCTCTCTCTCTCTCCTGTGGTGTCGTACTAGGTTCAGCGTCATTCGGGAAGAGAACTTCACAATTGCTTTCAAAAGACCAAACGTGTAAGCCAGTCCCGACGAAAAAAAATTTAATGTTTTTGTCACTCCCTCACTGGGCAATTTGAGTCAAAAACAAAGAATTCATTCAACGGTTGTTGTTTTTTTCCTTTTTCAAGTCCGTCTTGCTGTTTACAAATGTACTGACTGCAAGCTCATGGCGTGTTATGTGAGACGAAAAGATGTGGGAAATCTCCAAACGAATCAGACGATCCCTAAACAATCCATTACAATCGTCCGAAAGCTCGTAATGCGTGACACAGTGGGTTAGAGCGTTTGGTTTCCTCCTTCGCCACGTAGAGGGCAACACTGACTTGAAGCCTTTTGTGTCATCCTACACCAATGCCACGTAGTGAGTGACGGTGGCTTAGAGCGTTTGGTGTCATCCTACACTAACTCCTCCTCCTCCACCTAGCCTTGACAACTTGCTCCGGCCTGTAGTTGCCCCGACCCGTGCGTGGGGGTAACACACTTTCGCTTGACGCTCTGGGAATAACCATTCGCTTGCAAGCCACGAAGTTATTTCTGTATATCTGACATGCTATATTAAGGTACGTGTTATTACACATCGTCTATAGATCTAGATGTAAGTTATACTATAGTACTGACGTCTTGTTTACCTTACGCTAACTAGTTAGGGGTATGGTTTAACAATCGTATGGTTGTGAAAAAAGCACCCAGGTCCTTAGGATAATTGAAACGGTTCTAGATCTTTGATATATGGTTCTAACTATTTGATACGCGGTTCTAAATCTTTGATATAGTACTGACGTCTTGTTTACCTAACGCTAACTAGTTAGGGGTATGGTTTAACAAGCGTATGGTTATGAAACAAGGACCCAGGTCCTTAGGATAATTGAAACTGTTCTAGATCTTTGATATATGGTTCTAAATATGATATACGTTTCTAAATCTTTGATATACGGAATCTGCTTCTCTTGAAATGTCTTTTTGATCAATATACTATCTCAGTTGCATACTTAAATGGTGGATCATATACGAAGAGCAAACGATCGTAAAGACCCGTTTCAGTTGATATGATAAATCAAAATTTTCCATATTCATTTATGGCACAAATTAGGCTTCGGTGAATTCAACCAATTATTTTTTTTCTATGATATTCGTACTTATGCCAGATTGAATTAAAAAGTGGGGGAAATTCAGTTCATGAAATATACTTATGCTAATAATGTAATATTTAGTATTTAGGTATCAATATTCATGACTGAAAGAACGTAAATAATTTTTGATAGTGAATGATTTATGCTAAATGTAATATTCAAAGGTAATCTTAAAATCTCATTGAATTACCGATGAAACGTTGAATTACTTTTTTTTTCTCTCTCGCAAATTTGATGTTGCCATTATTGTAAATAAATGGGGGGGGGGGGATGTCAGACACACTCCCTCCATTATGACCATAGCTCATCCATTATGACCACAACTCCTCCATTACGACCACAACTCCTCCATTGATCTCTCACTCCAACGTAACCATTACCCTCCATCTAGCTCTCCATCCTCACTAGCTCCCCTCCCACTATTTTTGACCGCGCTCTCCCTCACAAACGTGACCCTTCCCATTGTTTCTCTCCCATTACTTCATCTCTCTTCTCAGAGTGGAGCGGGTCCTACCCATTCCATCTGTAACACCCTGCATCCCCTTCCTTCCTTTCCCAACCTCCTTCCTGCCTCCCGATCTCCGCCCTTACTTCACATGTTCTATTCCATCCTCACACTCCCTTCCTTCCCATGACCCTTTTCTCCCCACTCCTTCTTTTATTCTCCCACCAAGCTCTCGTTTTGCGTATCAATCCCAACCTTTATTCCCACCCCATTCCATACGCCTTCCCTCCTCCTCACACCTTTTCAACCCCTCCACCCATTCCTTCCCTCCCCACACCTCTTCACCCCCTCCACCCATTCCTTTCCACACCCCATCTTTTTCACCCCCCGTCCACCCATTGCTTTCCTCCCCAAACCTCTTCACCCTCTCCACCCATTCTCTTCCTCCCCCAACTCCTCCCATCCTTTCTCATCCTCTCCCTTTCTCCCCACCGTTTCCCCACCACACCCAACTGCCATCATCCGCCATTGACGTGAGCTCTTTATGAACCCCACCAGCTAAGAGCAAAACATTCTCCCCACCTACACACACACACACACACACACACACACACACACACACAAAGAACGAGATCCTTAAAGACCATTTTTACAGCGTGACCTTCACAGGATCTTGTACGTGCCTCGCTAGGAGGGTAAATCCTACTGTAGATATATCCTCAGTAAGACTATTATATATAGGGAGCTAATGCAGAAGGGGGTGGCGGAGGAAATTTATAATCAACCCCGACATAGGCTTCACCCAGGGAGGAGAAATTTATAATCAAGTGTGGTTTAAAGCCTTCATCCAAACCTCCAACATAGAATACATACGTAAGTTAACTCGATGATAAGTTCTCTCGACGATGTTCTTCCTCCGTAAACGGAGACTTCGTTATACAAGGGTAAAATAACACTCCAATAAGCGTTAGACGAAAACTCTTGACCGTAACCATTCGGCAATATAGTTTTTTTTTTTGTCGATTTTGTTGTATTTTCAGCTTTTCAGTGACTGTATAAACGACGTAAGCTGTTGTAGTGAGATGTACTGATGTCTTGGTACGTTTCTTTGCAGTGAGTGAGTATCTTCGCGAAGCCCCATTCAGGCCACATCCCATGATGACAACTGCCGCTGCCACCACTTCCTCCTCCGGACAGCAGAAGTTTGGATAGGCTGTCGAGGGACGGTCCTCCAGCATGTAAGTAACATGTCTTTATACACTGGTCAAGACGAACTTGAGTAAGGGGGTGAGGTGGTGAAGTGATCTTAGCTGGTGGTGGCTAGCCAACCTCGGGCCGACAGGTGAACCCCGACTACTGAGAGAATCTTTCATGTTTTTTCCTTTTTTTTAGGCCAAAGGATCTCTCTCTCTCTCTCTCTCTCTCTCTCTCTCTCTCTCTCTCTCTCTCTCTCTCTCTGCACTAGTGTGAAGGAGATTTAGATGCATGACTTCGCTATACGTAACAGGCTAAGTCGGAGGGTAAGTGTATGACTAAGTCAGAGACTAGATGCATGACTAAGTCAGAGGGTAGATGTCTGACTCGGTTCTACGAGATGACTGACTTAGATGGTTTGTTGACATGGTACCCTCTTCCCTGGTTTATTAGGAAGGATCGAATAGAATGATAGAAGTGTTCAGTAATAGCTTCCTCGTTTCCATTATGGAGAACTGCTGCTTGTGTAGATCAAACTCGTCTGATTACCAGTTGTGAAAAGGTGAGCTGCATGTGACCCAAGTCTCCCGGACAATTGGCTTCGAATGTGGCCACTTCCGTGAATGAGGCTTGAAAAAAGCGCACGCACTGAAGTTTGATGTTATCTACTGAAAGCAATCGGGTCTGAAGGAGCTACCTGAAAGCTGCTGTCACGTCCTGTTTCAGCCAAAGTTCAGGCACTAAAACACATACACCCTCGCTGTTCTCTCCCTAGGGAATGAAACTGTGTGCTTCCTTCTTAACTGCGAGGTCTTGAAGTCAGGATGTCAAGGGAGGAGGTAGTATGATGCCAGGAATTAGAGGGTGAAACACCCAATAAGAGAGGGTGAAATATCAGAGAATAGAGGGAGACTTTTAATACCAGGAAGTAGATAGAAGACTGGACTATAATGTCTTGCATTAGGAAGGCATGTTGAGGATTTCGTAAATCCACCATTATATCTATATAGTACATTCATACAAGTGGCATCAATTTTGTGTGTAATTAGGCAATTTGACATTTTTTGTGGCGAGATGAACAGATGTGGACACGTGTATATCCACTTCCTGACTAACTGATAACGTAGGACAACAGATGTGGCCTTGATGCCTTGGGTCTTACCTGATAGCTGCAGGGTGGGCAGGTGGTGAGGTTGGCTGTATGTCACGTTATCCAGGTGCACCGAGACATCTGTTGTCCATTCGTACGCGTGTACGGTGGCGCTGCATCTGTTGGGAAGGACACGATCAGAGGTCAGAGGTTGTTTAAGGTTTTAAGAAGGAACTGGTTAAGGTTATGTTGAATATCTATCGAACGGAACGTCAAGAGATCAAATGGTGTTTTTTAGATTTCAAATGAAATGGTTATTTGTTAAAGATCTCTCGAAGGGAAGGTATATAAGACTATTATTTCTTTTTGGTATCATTCCTTTGATCACCAAGATACGATCCTTAAGAGCGACAGTATGACCGGTGATTTCGACCATACGACCCTTAAGTACAACGGTCTTGCCCTTCAGTATAATGGCCATGCGTTTAACCTGAACTTTAAGGGTCAGGGGTCGTACTATCGTGCTCCAGGCTGGTAACGTCGTGTTCCAGGGTCGTACCATCGTGCTCGTCTAGCATATATACACATAAACACACCAGACTTTACCACTCAACGAACTGATCCCTGATTCCGCCGAGCGCTGGTGCTGATAAAGGTGAAACCCATGAGAGCTTACTTAGAGGTGAACGACCTATGTTTATCGTAGCCTCGAGCTCAGAACCCCGAGCCAATACAAGACAATACCAGAATCACACAATCTCTTGAAAATACGAGCAAGAAAATACACACCCGTGTTTAGAATTTCTTTCTACTTCGGTCTCTTTATTTTGAAGGGTTTGTCCAAAGGTAAGCCTTTGAAAATCTTAGGAAAATGGTCGTCTCTTGTAGGAGAATGTGCAAATGGTTACTGAATATTCACTTGGAATTCACATTTCTCCCGCTGTTTTGTTTCACTCTAGAATTTCCACTCGAATTTCTGAAGGTCCTTGTAGGCAAAAGACATCAATTAAACCAATGGAAAGCAAAGCAAGTGTAAACCACAAGTAAAGAAATTAAAAAGATTACGTGAAACATTATATATATATATATATATATATATATATATATATATATATATATATATATATATATCCAAGAGGTGGGTGGAATACCCATGGAAATGAATTCATTGTGAGGGGATGCGAACCCACATTATTGAGATTCCCGAGCATCCGAACACAATATAGACCTCAAGTTCGTGATGTGACAAATTCGGACACGATAGTTAGTTAGTTTCGGTGATACTCTGCATTCCTCGTTCTTCGAAACAATGCTTTTGATTATATGCTTTTGGTCGTGTTTACAGACCCGTTCGTTCGAACAATGATTCGACCTCCCCCACTCCCTCCCTTTTCGTTCCTCGAAAATGCTTTATTTGGTTCTGACTCTTTTTATGATCCTTACAAGCCTTACGTTCTTGGAAATGCGCCTTTTTATGATTTCGCTAAGGCAATGCATGTAGGCCAGGGAATGGTTCTGAAAGTGACTTTGAACCTCCGGTTCATCGGGAAATGTTTTGAGCGTAGATCAGTTTGTGAAGCATTTGTATCGAGCTGTGATTCGAATCGTTCGAACGTTTAATACACATTTCGCTCAGAAAAAAAAACCACTTTGAGTATTCTCCCTCAGACAGCTGGATATTCATTCAAGATTATTCAGCAAGTAAGAATTTAAATAGAGAAGTGTGTGTAATATTTTCACAATATATATAGATATACCTCAGTACTCGCGTAAGAATATATATTCAAACACACACACACACACACAAAGAACGAGATCCTTAAAGACCATTTTTACAGCGTGACCTTCACAGGATCTTGTACGTGCCTCGCTAGGAGGGTAAATCCTACTGTAGATATATCCTCAGTTAGACTATTATATATAGGGAGCTAATGCAGAAGGGGGTGGCGGAGGAAATTTATAATCAACCCCGACATAGGCTTCACCCAGGGAGGAGAAATTTATAATCAAGTGTGGTTTAAAGCCTTCATCCAAACCTCCAACATAGAATACATACGTAAGTTAACTCGATGATAAGTTCTCTCGACGATGTTCTTCCTCCGTAAACGGAGACTTCGTTATACAAAGGGTAAAATAACACTCCAATAAGCGTTAGACGAAAACTCTTGACCGTAACCATTCGGCAATATACAGTTTTGTTTTTTGTCTATTTTGTTGTATTTTCAGCTTTTCAGTGACTGTATAAACGACGTAAGCTGTTGTAGTGAGATGTACTGATGTCTTGGTACGTTTCTTTGCAGTGAGTGAGTATCTTCGCGAAGCCCCACGCTAGCCACATCCCATGATGATAACTGCCGCTGCCACCACCTCCTCCTCCGGACAGCAGAAGTTTGGATAGGCTGTCGAGGGACGGTCCTCCAGCATGTAAGTAACATGTCTTTATACACTGGTCAAGACGAACTTGAGTAAGGGGGTGAGGTGGTGAAGTGATCTTAGCTGGTGGTGGCTAGCCAACCTCGGGCCGACAGGTGAACCCCGACTACTGAGAGAATCTTTCATGTTTTTTCCTTTTTTTTAGGCCAAAGGATCTCTCTCTCTCTCTCTCTCTCTCTCTCTCTCTCTCTCTCTCTCTCTCTCTCTCTCTCTGCACTAGTGTGAAGGAGATTTAGATGCATGACTTCGCTATACGTAACAGGCTAAGTCAGAGGGTAAGTGTATGACTAAGTCAGAGACTAGATGCATGACTAAGTCAGAGGGTAGATGTCTGACTCGGTTCTACGAGATGACTGACTTAGATGGTTTGTTGACATGGTACCCTCTTCCCTGGTTTATTAGGAAGGATCGAATAGAATGATAGAAGTGTTCAGTAATAGCTTCCTCGTTTCCATTATGGAGAACTGCTGCTTGTGTAGATCAAACTCGTCTGATTACCAGTTGTGAAAAGGTGAGCTGCATGTGAACCAAGTCTCCCGGACAATTGGCTTCGAATGTGGCCACTTCCGTGAATGAGGCTTGAAAAAAGCGCACGCACTGAAGTTTGATGTTATCTACTGAAAGCAATCGGGTCTGAAGGAGCTACCTGAAAGCTGCTGTCACGTCCTGTTTCAGCCAAAGTTCAGGCACTAAAACACATACACCCTCGCTGTTCTCTCCCTAGGGAATGAAACTGTGTGCTTCCTTCTTAACTGCGAGGTCTTGAAGTCAGGATGTCAAGGGAGGAGGTAGTATGATGCCAGGAATTAGAGGGTGAAACACCCAATAAGAGAGGGTGAAATATCAGAGAATAGAGGGAGACTTTTAATACCAGGAAGTAGATAGAAGACTGGACTATAATGTCTTGCATTAGGAAGGCATGTTGAGGATTTCGTAAATCCACCATTATATCTATATAGTACATTCATACAAGTGGCATCAATTTTGTGTGTAATTAGGCATTCGTGACATTTTTTTGTGGCGAGATGAACAGATGTGGACACGTGTATATCCACTTCCTGACTAACTGATAACGTAGGACAATAGATGTGGCCTTGATGCCTTGGGTCTTACCTGATAACTGCAGGGTGGGCAGGTGGTGAGGTTGGCTGTATGTCACGTTATCCAGGTGCACCGAGACATCTGTTGTCCATTCGTACGCGTGTACGGTGGCGCTGCATCTGTTGGGAAGGACACGATCAGAGGTCAGAGGTTGTTTAAGGTTTTAAGAAGGAACTGGTTAAGGTTATGTTGAATATCTATCGAACGGAACGTCAAGAGATCAAATGGTGTTTTTTAGATTTCAAATGAAATGGTTATTTGTTAAAGATCTCTCGAAGGGAAGGTATATAAGACTATTATTTCTTTTTGGTATCATTCCTTTGATCACCAAGATACGATCCTTAAGAGCGACAGTATGACCGGTGATTTCGACCATACGACCCTTAAGTACAACGGTCTTGCCCTTCAGTATAATGGCCATGCGTTTAACCTGAACTTTAAGGGTCAGGGGTCGTACTATCGTGCTCCAGGCTGGTAACGTCGTGTTCCAGGGTCGTACCATCGTGCTCGTCTAGCATATATACACATAAACACACCAGACTTTACCACTCAACGAACTGATCCCTGATTCCGCCGAGCGCTGGTGCTGATAAAGGTGAAACCCATGAGAGCTTACTTAGAGGTGAACGACCTATGTTTATCGTAGCCTCGAGCTCAGAACCCCGAGCCAATACAAGACAATACAAGAATCACACAATCTCTTGAAAATACGAGCAAGAAAATACACACCCGTGTTTAGAATTTCTTTCTACTTCGGTCTCTTTATTTTGAAGGGTTTGTCCAAAGGTAAGCCTTTGAAAATCTTAGGAAAATGGTCGTCTCTTGTAGGAGAATGTGCAAATGGTTACTGAATATTCACTTGGAATTCACATTTCTCCCGCTGTTTTGTTTCACTCTAGAATTTCCACTCGAATTTCTGAAGGTCCTTGTAGGCAAAAGACATCAATTAAACCAATGGAAAGCAAAGCAAGTGTAAACCACAAGTAAAGAAATTAAAAAGATTACGTGAAACATTATATATATATATATATATATATATATATATATATATATATATATATATATATATATCCAAGAGGTGGGTGGAATACCCATGGAAATGAATTCATTGTGAGGGGATGCGAACCCACATTATTGAGATTCCCGAGCATCCGAACACAATATAGACCTCAAGTTCGTGATGTGACAAATTCGGACACGATAGTTAGTTAGTTTCGGTGATACTCTGCATTCCTCGTTCTTCGAAACAATGCTTTTGATTATATGCTTTTGGTCGTGTTTACAGACCCGTTCGTTCGAACAATGATTCGACCTCCCCCACTCCCTCCCTTTTCGTTCCTCGAAAATGCTTTATTTGGTTCTGACTCTTTTTATGATCCTTACAAGCCTTACGTTCTTGGAAATGCGCCTTTTTATGATTTCGCTAAGGCAATGCATGTAGGCCAGATGGTCTGAAAGTGACTTTGAACCTCCGGTTCATCGGGAAATGTTTTGAGCGTAGATCAGTTTGTGAAGCATTTGTATCGAGCTGTGATTCGAATCGTTCGAACGTTTAATACACATTTCGCTCAGAAAAAAAAACCACTTTGAGTATTCTCCCTCAGACTGCTGGATATTCATTCAAGATTATTCAGCAAGTAAGAATTTAAATAGAGAAGTGTGTGTAATATTTTCACAATATATATAGATATACCTCAGTACTCGGCCGTAAGAATATATATTCAAACACACACACACACACACCACACACCAGCTTAAACTGGTTTTGTCAACAGCTCAAAGATTCTGTGAAAAAAATACCAATGCTCTGAAACTTAATCACTTAGGGCGAACAGCGTCATAAATCTGAAGTGGGAAAAATATCGACATCCAACAAAGCCTTTGATAACACTTTGGCTGATCTCTTAAAGCTTGACTCTTAATCTCTCTCTCTCTCTCTCTCTCTCTCTCTCTCTCTCTCTCTCTCTCTCTCTCTCTTGCTGAGCTCCTCTATCATCCCCATATCATGGCAATATCTCACTCGTAAGCACTTATAAGTAGACATGTAAACACTCTCTCTCTCTCTCTCTCTCTCTCTCTCACCACATCAGAAATGAGTAACGACTCGGTCATTAAGTGAAGAGTGTCATTATATCTATTTTTTTCCCCCTCTCCTTACCTCGTACCTTGTTCTCCCTCCCTTATCCCTTCACCTTATATTTCAATTACATTTTGCTTTTTCAATCCTCTTTGAGATGCAAATCCTCCCAGTCCCCTTTTATCAAAGGCTTTTATTGCTGGAATTTCTCCCTAAATCCTTACCTAATCCTCTCTAGATGTGCTCATGTATTTTCCAGCACCTCTCCCGCCTATATTTTAACCATTAGTGTCCTTTTTCGTTTTATGGCATATTCTTACTACATGGATTCATTTTCAATTGCTTGCGCGTCATTTTACTTTTTTTTTTTTAGTTTGAGTAATTCATTCCTTATGAATATATTTCCATGGGATCTGTGACTTCAAAGGGCAGCTCAGTTCCTTAATTTATGACCATATCGTGTCTCCTAAACACACACACCCACACACACACGTATATAGAAAGTTCATCCTTCCCTGCATCTCTCCACCTGCATGGTATCCGGCAGCCTCTCTCGCCACATCCAGTGAGAGGGACGATGCACAGGAGGCGGGTCAAACAAAGCACTCCACGGTCTGCTACACACATTGAACTTTTACTGGTATGGAAGACTCCATTATAAGCTCCTATTGGCTTTCGCTCTTGTCTTTTTTTCCCATCGCACTGTGGACAGACGATCCCTTCTCGAGTCTCGTAACCTTTTTTTTCTTGTAAGATGAACGCTAATTATTTTACATGCATCTGTTTTCAGGTTTAAAAGGTTTGGATTACATTAAGGTATCCTTAAAGTAATTGTATCCTGGGTAGATGATATTTTCCCCTCGTTGTGTAATCAGGCTGAAACCCTCAGCCTTCTTTTCCCAAGATTAGCATCTTGGTTCTACCTTGATACCACGTATCATTGTATCGCACAGACATTCAACGTTATCTTTTGCAACATTCAGTTTCCACATTATGCAAAAATTATATCAGACATATAAATAATATTTTTTATCACTTTATTGCCTCACGATTACGTTTTCTCTCATTTCCCTTCAGCGTAAATGCAATTAGAAATAACTTGCAGGCGAAACGAGGTAATCAAATTAAAACATCTCAAAAGAAAAATGATTAGAAAAACTCGCACAGCGCAAGCAAAACTTACAGCTATAACTATATACTTTCCCCACGTACGTCTCTTTCTTGCAAAATATTATTTTCATCAACTTTCCCTCTTCACCAATTCCTTTCTTACTTTCATCTCTTCCTCACACTGGCAAAACGCACCCCCTGAAGGCAAGAGGGGTAGAACAAACAGAGGTGTTTTTTTTTTCTCGCAAGAGATCGCGCGGCGCACACGTCCCCCCTCCATCTCCATGTTCCCAACTGCTAGTGTGTTGGTGGTGCTGGTGTGGTGTGTTCGTTCGTTCTATAACTCGTTATTTCCAGCGTGGTGATCACTGAGGCGAAGCCAAAGGCAGAGGAGTGAGAGAGAGAGAGAGATGGGTTGGTGGAGACGCGCTGGTTGGCTGGTAGATTACCTGCCTCTTTCTCTCTTTCTCTTTCTCTCTGAAAAGGTTTTTGTCGTCTGTGATACCTTTTTTCTTAGTATCTTAACTTCTGTTTTTTTCTTCCTTACGTCTTTTTCTTGTTTGGTTTTCCTTATCTATACTTTCTTTTTAGTCTTTAAAAGATTGACTGGCTGGCTTTGGAGTCGATCAGTAACCATCTGCATTTCTGTCTTTTCCTACAAAGGTAACCTTCGGACATATTAATCCTGTAAGGTATTTTTTTCTTCCTGGTTTTCCTTCCGCCTTGTTGCCGGAGGAAGTGGATGATAGGGGGAGGAGGAGAGAAAGTCTTTACTATGCTGTTCATTTCTTCTACCGCTTTTAAGGGGACTGCGTTTTCATTTCCCTTTTAAGTGATATCAGGTAGGGCCACGCCACCTCGCTTGGGCCTTGGGTCTACTGTGTGGTGTTGGGTATGTGTAAATTCTCTCTCTCTCTCTCTCTCTCTCTCTCTCTCTCTCTCTCTCTCTCTCTCTCTCTCTCTCTCTCTCTCTCTCTCTCTCTCTCTCTAATATTGTTAATAACAGACCACCTCGCTTGGCCCTGAGGTCCATTGCTTGGTCTTGTGTATCAATGTGAATTCTCTCTCTCTCCGTCCCTTGGTCTTTCTCTGTCCAGCCTTCCCTCCCTCCGTGCCCTCTTCTTCCCTCCCTCCCTTCGTCTCTCCCTCACTCACCTGAGTTCCAGGGTGCCATCGGTGAAGAGGTTGGTGCGAGCTTTGAGCTTGAGGCCCAGCGTGGAGGTGTGCAGGGCTGGGTCGCCCTCCGTGGTGGGCGGGTAGGTCACCAGGCTCTCGCTGGGGATCTGTATGGAGCAGCACCTTGCGTTACACGGCGAGGGTCATGGATACAGCAGGATACAGGTGATGGATACAGGGATACACAGGATGATGAGATGGTATGATGCAGTTGATGGATACAGGGCTTAGTAGTACAGTATGATGCAGTTGATGGATACAGTGCTTAATAGTACAGCAGGATATAGTATGATACAGTTGGACACGGGGATAAACAGGATGATGAGATGGTATGATGCAGTTGATGGATACAGGGCTTAATAGTACAGCATGATACAGTATGATGGATACAGGGCGTAACAGGATGATATTGCAGCAAGATACAGCACGATACAATGGATGGATACACGTCTTTATAAGACATTACAGCAGGATACTGTATGGTGATACTAATAGATACAGGCTTTAACGGGTTGATGATACAGTAGCATATGCCATCGAAGAATAAAGGAGTTACAGGATAATACAGCAACATAGTCTCGATACAGTTGACGGTTACAGCTCTCTAAATATCCGAAAAGAAATGTTGTTTCAACAGTGGAAAAAAAAAAGGGGGTATGAAAGGTCAAACGCGCCACTGACAACAACAATAAAAACGAAAGAGAGACATCACGGGAACCAACGTACGAGTGGCCTTCCAAAGGTTATACGCACAGAAAACGGAAGCTCGGTTGGTATTTTGCTATTTCTATATACATGCATATATATATATATATATATATATATATATATATATATATATATATATATATATATATATGTGTGTGTGTGTGTGTATTTCTTTCATTTCTTTCATACTATTCGCCATTTCCCGCGTTAGCAAGGTATCTTAAGAACAGAGGACAGGGTCTTTGAGGGAATATCCTCACCTGGCCCCCTTCTCTGTTCCTTCTTTAGGAAATTTTAGAAAAAAAGAGAGGGGAGGAGTTCCAGGCACCCGCTCCCATATATATATATATATATATATATATATATATATATGTGTGTGTGTGTGTGTGTGTCCATTACTGAATCAAGGGTCATGCGCTTCGTTCTGTTATTTTCACACGTTTTATCGTTATTCGGACACATTTGCCAGTTATTTCAGAGAGAATGCTAAGGTTGCTCTTCATACGGCTTTGCTGAAAGTGATTAAAAAAGTGATCGAGAAAACGAAAAAAAAAAGTTTGATTTAGAGGCGGTTCATACGCCCTATATAGATATTGAAAGGATGGGATGGATAACACTGATTAAAGGTGTATTTAGCTCTTTGTCTCTTTATACAGGAAAGGTCGTGTGGTGTTAAACGTGGTTTGGTTTAGGTACAGATAATGGGAGCCAGTCTTGTCATGCTCAACATGTTTTGAATATTTTTCTTATCTTGTTTATCACTATGCTTTATCTTTCGTAAATGAGAAGTGACAGAAGGGTGTAAAACATATGATCAATTAACCTAGCTACCAAACTCATTATAGCCTTTCAACCAACATTCCACTTTCCTAAATAATCATCTACTTTGTAATCTCAGGAAAGTGAGCTATATTTTCAAATTCTGTCTTTTTTCCCCCCCCCCCGTTCTTGGAGTAAGATGAACTTTCCTTCAGCAAAAATAACCCATTCGTCCCGATTAACCCATTAATATCCAATTTGCAGTTACTCGTTAACGCTTCCTCAGCAGGGAAAGGTTGTGTGCATGAGAGAGAGAGAGAGAGAGAGAGAGAGAGAGAGAGAGAGAGAGAGAGAGAGATTAAAGAGAAAGAGAAGATAAAAGAAAGTGAGAGCTGGAGGGGGAGAGAAGCCAAGGGTAAGGGAAAGAGAGGGTATACAGGAAATGAGAGTTAAGGTAGGGGAGAGGCGAGGGAGAGGCAAGTTGAGGGAGAGTTAAGGAGGAGGAGGTGGTGGTGGTGCTGGGGGAGTTGAGATAAAAGTTAAGGAAGAGGACTATCACCGTAAAGGAAATATAAGACAAGGGGAAGCTAAGATTGGGGAACGTTAAGGCACAGGGAAGTTAAAGCATATACGAATTGAGTTAGAGGGAATCTAAGGCAGATTAAAGTTACGATAGAGAAAAGATGAGATTAGATATTTAACGTTAAAAGATGATAATGCTTGGAGAAAGTTAGGTTAGAGATGATAATACATGGAAGAAGTTAAATGAGAGTCAATTATGCTTAGAGAAAGTTAGGGTAAAGACTAATAATCGAGGAAAGTTAGGTTAAAGTAAAATAAAAATGAAAGTACTTAGGCCTAAAGTTTTATCATATAGGCCCTTAGGCCTACAACAGCAGCTGCCTTTTGCTCCCGTGGGTTATAATGGTTTTTCAATAACTTTTTTTTTCTTGTTTTCCTAATACGACGTTGTATCTCACACCGTTGATGATACTCAAAGAATTATGGCTGAAATTCAGGAAGAACAGAGGTGATTTTCGCCTCAAGGGGTAATCGTGTGAGCTGGTCAGTCTTGTCTTTTCTCTCTCTCTCTCTCTCTCTCTCTCTCTCTCTCTCTCTCTCTCTCTCTCTCTCTCTCTCTCTCTCCTCTGAACCATTTTCACCTTAGACGCCATAATTATCACTCCCTCCCTCTACATCATCATTGCATTTCCACATCTTCGTTTCTCCCTCACTGTCTGCATCCAAAACACACCCGACTGATCCTTCCTACACCATCATCACATTCCCGCACCACCACCACCGTTCTTACCACCACCATCTATATCGGAGCACTCAAGTTCCTTCCTTCCTCCTCTTCTGCATGTTTGTCTCACTCGTGCATCCTCGTCTTTCCCAAACATGCATCATCATCACCACCATTTACCACTATCACATCCCTCTACAATGTCATCCCACTCTTACTCCATCATTTATCCTTCTCACTAGCTACATCCCAACTGTAACCTCACACTCACACTTCTATCTCTCCATCTACACCATCATCATCACACTCCTACAGCGTCATCCTCCACCTATCTACATCGAGACGCAGAGGGACACCCCCTTCTTCCTCCTCCCATACCTTTCCCCGAAGGATTCTTAAAGAAACCTCTAAGTACCAACTTCCCTCGAATATACATAATACGAAAGCCCCTGAAGTCTGGTTTAGTCATGGAGGGTTGGATTATTAGTCCCCAGGGTGTGCTCAGGGCTGGGGGAGTGAATTACACCAGCGGCTGTATGAATCACACCTCGCATCCCCTGGGAGAGCAGTTTTGATATGGCCGAAAAGAAGAAGAAGAAGAAGAAAGAAAAAGAGGCGGTCGTGTTCTGGCATGATAATGTGGTCTGTCGTTGTCTTTGATGTCGCCTGTCGTATTGACGTCGCCTGGCTTGTTCTCTTGTCGCTTGTCGTCGCTTGTAATGCATGACGAAAATTCTTTTTTTTTTTTTGATATAGCTACATCTCTCTGATCCTACACTCGAATCCTGAAGCAGTGTCCGCCTTTAAGGACAGCACTCGAAAACAGTTGAACGTCATTTATAACTACTAACAGAATTAGATATGATTGACGGAGTGTCTAATCATCTATGATTGACGTAGTCGAATCATCTATGACTGACGTAGTATCTACTCATATCTATTTGCAGTCTGGAGATGAAAGTTAGAAAGCCAACCGCTAAAGTGGAGACAAGACAGTCCCTAACTCCTTTGAGACAGGGACAGACGACGTAGATAAGGGAAGAGAGGGGGGACAGATTCTAAATGCCTATCGCAGCTGCCGCAGGGAAATCAGCGTCTGTCACGTCTGAAGAGCATTAGATTCCACAAAAGCCGAGGTGCCTCAAGGAGACGAGGAACCTTTTTATAGCACGATCAAAATCCTGCCTCGACAGATTCGCTATTGTCTCAAGCGCTTTAAGTGTGGATCTCCTTGATATTTTGCTGACCGCTGCTGTAGTGTGTGTGTGTGTGTGTGTGTGTGTGTGTGTGTGTGTGTCATTGCTATTTACGGGTCAGTGAGAGAGATTTTACACTTGTGTTGCCTCGTCGCTTTTTTTTTTTTGTGTGTGTGTATACTTGTACCATGTCTTTACTGTCTTTGTGTACATACACCCACACCACAGCCTGCACTGCCAGGTACCCATTTATCGACCAGCTTCGTGGGTAGGACGAACACCTCAGGTTTAGTTCTGGTCGACTGCCACGCACGCCCAGGTCATTTTGCCTGGTAACTCGACTGATTGCATCAGCACTCGACATCCATTTTGTAACCCAGATACACTGCGTCACCAGCCACCAAACAACCCCCAGTCACAAAGCTTAACCTCTCCCTGCTTCTCCTCGCTTCAGCAGCTTATAATGGAAGATTCCCCCACTCCCCCCAGCGTAAGTAAGGCTGACAGGAAAAAAATATCTATAGCCCAGTGACATGACGAGCACGAGAGAGAGAGAGAGAGAGAGAGAGAGAGAGAGAGAGAGAGAGAGGAAAACAGACATACAGAGAGACAGACAGAGGGACAGTCAGACATGCAGACAAAACACAGACGGGTAGACAGGCAGACAAAACACAGACAGGTAGACAAACAAGGAAGGGAAGACAATTGAAAAAACAAAGGGAAATATATGGCTGAAAATTAACCAAACCAAAACAAACTGAGGCGAAGAGTTATATTTCGGGGGTAAATCTATAATTCTCACTGCCTACAGACCCGAGCTTATGTGCTCGTATGTTACAAATCCCATAAATACGTAACTTTTGTCAGTAACACTGGGCTCTGTTTCCTGTTTATTTTCCATCCATCACCCTCGCAGGTTGGACCAATGGATATATAGCTGATAGAGATAGCTTAGGCATTCATTCGACCTGGTCTGGAAAAAGTGTATATAGCTTTTTTTTTGGAGGGGGAGGGGATGGAGTAGTTAGCCATTAACAAAAGATACATAGCAGTGTATAGCTAATTATTCGACCATTTCAATATGCAAATATAGATGCTTTAGATATATAGGCGTAAGACTAGACTGAGAGAAGAGCTAACTGCTGAAGCAATATATATATATATATATATATATACACACACACATATATAAGCATATTGTCGCATCGATATGAAATACAACTGTTGCAGATCGGTAAACCATGCTGCCAATTAGAGAGAATATGTACACAGTGTAAAAAGGACACACAACCAGTTAGAGCGAACATGTACTTAAAGTAAATAGGATATGCAACCAATTAGTAAGAATATATACATAGTGTAGATATGACATGAAACTAGTTAAGAGGGAATATATACATGGTGTAAATAGGGCATGGACATGATGTAAAAAAAGGACATACAACCAATTAGAATATGTGCACATGGCAAATAGGAAATGCAACTAATTGGTGAGAATATGTCCATGATGTAAATAGGACAAGCAGGCAAAGTGGTTACGTACACAGCGTGAATAGGGCATGCAACCAATTAAACAGGAAGTACACAGTGCATATAGGACATGCAACCAATTAGAGAGAATATGGGCATTGTTTAGATAGATGAAAAACTTAAGAGCCACATCGGAAACCATTGGTATTTCCGAATAGTTTATATATTTCTTTCTCTCTCTCTCTCTCTCTCTCTCTCTCTCTCCTCATGCAGCGTGGAATCATGCAAAACATCCAATACACAAAAGCATATTTCAATTTGGCTAAACACTGCAGGCGACAGTAAACAAAGTTAGCAATGCAGAAAATGAAACATTTCTATTTCAGTTTTGAGCCAATATAGAAAGAGTGTGTTGGGAGAGAGAGAGAAATTGAACATAGGGATTTGAAAAGGAAAAACCATGGTACGTCACACCATACACACACACACACACACACACACACACACACACACACACACACATTTGACTCTTCTGAAACACACAGCACAACCCACTCTCTTAACAAAGACAGTCCACACCATGCTATCTAAGCATAACTAGAACCTTCAGCTGTTCTAACTGATCTAACACACTAGGAACATTTCACTCTTCTTGAACACTTTATGTTCTGCTACTTTCTAACACACGCCACATCATACTCTCCTAACACAGAAACGCCTTACAGTTCTCCTAATACACATCCTACACTCCTAACACACACACACACACCACATCCCTCTCTCCTAACATTCTACTCTCCCAACACGTACCCTTAACTCACTCCATCTTTCTGAGCTCAGCATCATCTCCCTTGTACTATAATTGATAACATAAATAGCTGTTGCTTTTCCTCCTGATATTCAAATTATGCATTTGCATATTCATCACAGAAGGAAATCTTTAGCCACGAGAAGAAACTGCGCCCCCTCTTTACCACGGGCAATAGGGAGTGGATGGTGGTTGCACGCTGGGTTTACTTGACAAGTGAATATATTTAAGGGGAAAAAAAAGGGACCATTAAGTTCTCTTCAGATTGTGTCTTAACTGTAGGGAACAGCATCTAAGGAAAGACGACAGGAGTATATATATATATATATATATATATATATATATATATATATATATATATATAACATACTATGGGAGAGACAAATATGTAATTAACGAGTTTTACGTCATTGAATATAAAGTCACCATCAGCTAGACGTTTAAAAGAAGAATTAAACTAGACTAGATGAAGTGATTTAAAATGAGTGAATGTATCCCATTAACATGGAAGGCAAGAAAGTTAATTATACAAGGGCTGTTAAGGATTTGGTATGGGTAATACACTGCAATAAAAAAAAAGACCTTCACAATTGCCAATTAGACGTAGCTAAGAAAAAATAATTGATACTAATTGAATAACAATACTGGAGTTTTCGTAATATAATTATCCATGAAGATCTAAATCGGAAATTGCGTTAATAAATAGTACTATTTATATACGTTACAGTCGAATATTGTTGTGGTTTCTGTCTGTCTGTGTCTGTCTGTCCTTTCCATTAGTCTAATGATGGTCTGTTACTTGAAAGTTTATTTTAGATTTTCGAACTTAAGACGTCTTTAATAACACTCATGATTGCACTGTTTTCAGTTTCTCCTGGTAGGCGATTAGTGACGGACGAAAATGAATTGTAAGCTGCGAAAATTTTTGCATACGACATCGTACGTCAGGCACCGTTGCCACCGGAGAGGCAGGCGGGTCCTGCTGCCAGTCCCCTGGTCTCTAGTCGGAAAACGTATCGTTCGTCCTGATGGACACTATCTACATTCTTATAGTTTCATGTTGTGGCGCTTTAGATTAATAGAGATGAGAAGATACAGTACATATGCTCTTTTTGGGTGTGGATAAAGGTAAGGGTGTTTCAACGTGTCTGTCTGTATTAAGCCAAGCAAAACGAACCCAACATGAGGGGTGAGGGAATCTTTAGCAATATGGTTTCCATAGAAACGATTGAGCCACTGTATTTTACCCTTGTTAAACTCAGAAAACAGGAGAGCGGCCGGATAAAAAAAAGGGAGGCATTGTTAATTTGCATATAGACATCATATCAGCTTCAGTGAAATTAATTACAACCTGTTTTCCAAACCCTTCGGAGAGTTTGGAATAAGTTCGTTTCCACTAACCGGAAAAGTTGTCAGGGTGAGCGAAAAAGAACGGTTTTTGCCAAAGCGCATTGTATGTGTGACTAACTTTTAATAAAAGGTAAAAACATTATTGAACATATTTCCTGTGTTATTTTGAAGAGTCTCGCAAAATAATGGTGGAACGAATGTTGCAATTGTCACAAACATGTGGAGAAAAATTTGCTTTAAACCATATATATATATATATATATATATATATATATAGATAGATAGATAGATATACATATATAGATTGATCAGGTCACCTTTACAAACGTCAAATCCACACATTTGCGTTTTCTACAGATATACATCATCCCAAAAGATAATGCTAACCCTTGACAGTTGAGAATCAATTTGGAGATAAAGTTTCAAGAACTTCGTCTCGGCTGATGGTAAGGACACTTAAAGACATGTCGTCCCAAGAGGATGAGATGAAGGGGGTTAACTTTGATGAGAGCTTCAGTTGGTAGAATTTCTCGATAGGTTTTCTTCATCTTTCTCTCCCCCTCCCCCACTCCCTCGTCATAGATTAAAAAAAGGAGAAATTTAGTGTCTGTGTCAACGTCCAGAGCATGTGGGTGGGGGGGAAAAAAAGTTCCCATGGATAGGCACGAAAAGAAGCACTTAATGGAAACGATATGTGCTCTCTCTCTCTCCTCTCTCTCTCTCTCTCTCTCTCTCTCTCTCTCTCTCCCTCCCTCCCTGTAAGTGTTAAGTGGCTTGCAAGTGCGCCCTCCCGAAGAGACACGATGTCCATTTCGCAAATGGCTCTCTTCTTTTGTCCGTGTTCCTTCGCGAAGCCAGAAGCTAACATGATGTATATTTGATTTCCTCTCCCTCTCTCTCTCCCCTCCCTTCTCTTATATTTCTGGATAGTGAGCAACATTGCCTATATATATATACGCGAATATCTACTCGTTCTGTAACTGAAATTGCAACATATATTTAGGGAGTCGAGGGATTTTCAGTCTGTTTACTTGGAGGTGAGGAGATGTGTGTGTCTCGACAGTGCCCATTTCTTCGAAAGATGCAAAGACAATGTAAATAGAGGTCATAACGAGAAACAAGTCAAGAGACGTGTTAGATAAGATGTAGTGAGGTATTTTTTGAGTGCTACAGTTGTGGATAAATGAAACATGGCAAGTGTCCCACGAATCTAGAACGCCCTCCCATTACTGTGAAAATAAACACACACATACACACACACACTATCACATTCACATACACACAAGGTCTGGGCCCAGCCTCTCCTCAGGAGGGCCAGGATGTGCTATACACTCAGGAAACTCTAAATTGCATTTGTCTCCAGTGTTCTGAACGTTGACTTAGCTCTAAAGCGACTCAACTTTTGAATAACTTTTGCTAAAGTTGGTTGGACATCCTGCCGAACGAGGGGACGTAGCAAGATACTGATGATATATATATATATATATATATATATATATATATATATATATATATATATATATATAGGCTGATTTTTGATTGAGGTGTTTTGGAATTCTTTTTATTTGAGGGGGAGTACTGACCCCCCCCCCCCCCCTTAGTATGAATCTCTTCACTATTTTTCAGGTCATATTTTTTTCTGTTTGTTTTCCTACATGATATCCTCTGTCGTCTCAGAATTTGTTTACTATTTCTATTTTTTTAGTTTATTTCTATCCCATTTGTCTATTTTGTCTACATCATCCTGTTGTGGGTTTATCAACACTTGTATCTACACTTTTTTATTCTTCTCATCTTTTTTCCCTTCCTTCCTTCCTCCATTTCCCTCTCTTTCCTTCCCCCCTCTCCTCCCCTCATTTTCCCTTTCTTTCACCACCTCCCTTTCTTACCCACCCCGCCCTCTTTTACACCCTCTCCCTTCCTCTTTTACTCCTTCTCCCTTCCCATCCCCCTCTTTGTACCCTCTTTCTCTCCCTCCCTCTCTCCCATTCCATCACTCCTACCCGTCCCTTTCCCACACTAATCCCCCTTCCCCTCGTCCCTCTCCCATGACTCACCTCCTGACCATTGAGGGACCAGGTGAGGCTGGCTGGCGGTCTGGACCTCAGGGAGGTACAGTTTAGGGCGATGGTCTCCCCGTCCCTGTAGGCTGGTTCGAGACCCGTGACCCGAGGTTTGGTGTCTGGCGTGTCTGCAGGAGAGAAGACAGAGACGTCAAATTGATTGGGTTGGTTAGTAAGAAGACTCGCGGGCTCAATAAGTGGGTTAAGGCTCAGAGCTTCCTACCTGGCGTTAGAGGGTTAAGGCTCAAGGCTTCCTCCCTGGCGTTAGGGGTAAGACTCAAGGCTTATTAGGTGATTAAGGATAAGGCTCAAGGCTCATATGATTATGCTAGGGGTTAAGGCTTAAGACTTATTAGATGATTAAGGGTAAGGCTCAAGGTTCATATGATTATGCTAAGGGATAAGGCTCTAGGCTCGTCAACAGGTAACAAGGGTTGGGTTGGAGGCCAATCATCTGAGGCTCATGGGTTCATTAAGGCTGTCAAAAGGCCTCGTCCAAACGACCGCCCGAATATTCTACAACAACTCCTCCAGGTGTTGTAGATGCTTCTGAGACCACGTAGCTATAGACTTGCGGATAATACTGGGGGTAGAATGAAAAAAAGCTATACCTGTAGGTAGAATACAAAAAAAACTATACATGTAAATTGAATGTAGAAGAAACTATACCTTTAGGTAGCTTACAAAAATACAAAAAGCTATTATATCTGTAATCGGAATACGCATGGGTACGTTCCCTGTCAAATATGCCCATAAAGCCAAAAAAAATATTAGTTAAATGAGATTTCTGTAAGTCGAAATCACCATGCTAGTACTTCCTACTACGGGAACCTCGTGCTGGCGAATCAATTCATTCATGGCTTCCCACCTTTTGGAAAAAAAAAACTGCTCTTCAATATGTAAGAACTTAAACTCAACCGATGGGTTGTGCTTAAGTTCACCGCTCTGCTCTCAAAGGGGAAGGCCTAAACTGAGGGCATTCCATGTGGATTGGATGAATAGATCAGGCGGCATGACGACTCACCCCCTTTTAAATACACTTTAATCTCAGAGGTTTACAGATAACTGTAAACCTGTTACACCGTAGGGTACAAAGGCAATGTTTTTTCCCCGTAGTGACCTCATGGTGGGGGGGTGGGAGGAGAGAGAGAGAGGGGGGGGGAGGCAAATTATGATTTTGTCAGTTTAATTGCTTTCAATAAATTAGCCGGAATTTATATGCCCTGATGTAACTCTTTTTGGAAGATACAGTTTAATTAAACACCATTCCGTATGATAAAAGCTCTTGTGTGATGAATACGAAGAGCGATGCTTGGCTTCGCTGATTTTTCGTTTTTGAGAGAGAGAGAGAGAGAGAGAGAGAGAGAGAGAGAGAGAGAGAGAGAGAGAGAGAGAGAGAGAGCCGCCAATAGCGTAACATGAGGCCCATTGGCTTGTTCCTGTCTGCATTCATTTCCTTTGAGTATCGATTGTCCAAACGACCACAAAGGAATAACTCCAAGACACACATGGTGGGGTAGGTCGTGTATCCAGGCATCTGCGTGTTGAACAAGGTGATTAAGAGCAGCGACAATAAAAGGGTGTTAGGATAGAAATCCTCCCCTCCTGTATCATCACTTTATAAAAGTAAGAGCAACCTCATTGTCTTTGACGAGGTTACCTGCTGGAAGGTAGTGACACTTGCCAAAGTTCCTAATCTTTCGAGGCAGAAAACAGGCCATTAAAGCAGATAGCTCCTCCCCACTCACCACTGCCTTGGGGACATCGTCAGCCAGGGAAAAGAACTAAGAAGGAACACCATACAGTACAGAAGGAACACACTAACATGAACATTTCAACTGGAAAGTTTGAAATTGGTAACGTTGTCTTGCTGGAGGATGTAGAAACGGGATAAGGTAGATTGGATGACCCAGACTGAAAAAAAAGATAAAGAATTGAATTTCATGTAATTTCTTAAAAGGATTAGCTGTGGTTTGTGGTATTTGTTCTTGAACGGTATCTAGTGGTAGATTATTCCAGTGTTATGTAGAGTCTACAGATGGAAAAGAATATTTTGCTTGTATTATACTGCTTCGCCTTGCTTTTCACATGCAGGAGCTCCCAGTCACTCAATGTTCTCCTGACATTTCTAAATATGTGATGACATTTTCATAGCTTTGAATTATACTATGTACTTCTATTTTTTTCTCTCTCATTATCTATGACTAGGAAAATGTCATGTGGTTATGGGAGATCTGAAGAATTTTCGTCTGTGAACACAAGAGTTGAAATAGTGGTTTATTAAGCTAAGTGTTCCTCTTTGGTGTCAGCGTTTGATTATGTCGAATAATGGGCCTATAATACCTCAGATATTTCTGTTCTTGCTGCTTATGTACTTCAAGGATTTCTTTTAGAATTTCCTCCTCATATAATGAGAAATTCTTTTAATTTTCCAGCATTATCTTTCATCGTCTTAAATCTTCTTTCCTCAGTCCCTTTCTAATCTTGTGTACATTCCTGGATTCTGTGGATTTAGTTTAGATTTCCCACACACACACACACACTTCTCTTAAAAGTAATTAATTTCTTTAATCATCCAGCCTTGTATTTCATTCACGCTAAAAGTGTTTTCTCCTCTCTCTCTAAAAGTTGAGCTACGTCTTTTCCATTTGTACCTTTCTGTGAAAGCTGGATATAGTTGACATTAGTAATGTCTCGATACATTTCACTATCATAATTAGCTTATCTCATATCATATCGTTATCTTAAGAACCGGAAAAGAAACTTGCAGCGTTTCTGATAACATTGAAATCGCATTGACTTTTCATCAACGTCACAGAAACTTCTTTGATTTCCATCTGTGGGATGTATGGAGTCTTTTATAGCCTCGACCTGGATCATGAATTATTCAACTTCAAATCATTCATCTTTAAAATGTATTAGTCTGTTTCTCTCTCTCTCTCTGGTCATGTATTGCGAATTGCTAATTAATTCGAGGGCTGTTGAAATTCTTTACCGTAACTGCTCTCTTCCTTTGTAACTAGTCGTTTGTAACTAAGGTCGTTTTCTCCACGTAGTTTGAGGGGTACGTATACTAACTCGACAATCCGGACGAGTAAGACGTGAATGCGAATAGGAAAGGAGGAGGGTGAGTAGCTCCCGTTGAAGGCGCAACAGCATTAACGATATGTGATATCACCACGTGTTTAATTTGTACATGGACGCGGTGGTGAGGGGAGAAAATGCAAGGGTCTTGGAGGGAGGGAGTCCATTTATAGTATACATACTCAGGGTTAGGGTGCATGGAAGGTGAATCAACTGCTCTTTGCAGAATACACGTCTGTAGGTAGAAAAGTTGAGAGAGTAAACTCCAGATGCTGATAAGAGTATGAGAGAGTGTGTTAAAAGAAAGTGTTGAGAAAATCTGAACAAAAAGAAAGTGCAGTGAGGTGCAGAACGAAGGTAAGACAGTATGTTTTGAGTGTGTGTTTACATGGGGGGAGACATGGCGCGGGATAGAACCAAGGGATATGAGGCGAGTCAAATGATAGAAGATGGATTAACTTTGGCCACGGGTGCATTACGTCTCTTGTGAAAGAAGTCAGTGTCTGTTAGAGCAAAAAAAATGGGTGTATTCGAAGGCATAGTAGGGGTTCCAACAGTCCTGTGGGTATGAGAGTCTTAAGCTCTGAACACAAACGAAGGGAAGAGGGTCGATGTGTTGGAAATGGAAAACTTAAGGATAATGATCGATTTAAGAGAGGTGTATAATATGAGTCGGGTTGATCACATGAGGAATAATCTCACACAGGTCTGATAAGAGAGTGGGAAATTGATGTACAGTGGGGAAAAAATTATTCGAAGGGTTGGGTAAGAGTTAGAGAATCGGTTGAAAGAAAAAAGATGGTGGTTGTTTAAAATGAGGGACTTGTTGAAATGAGGGACACGTTTAAAAAAAACGAGACAAAGAAGCCATCAAAGATTTAACAATGAGAGACAAGACAGGTGAATGGGAAATGTAAAGAGGGGTGAAAAGTTGAATGAAATGCTGGAAGATGTGCAATATGGGAGAGAGGAAACAGGGCAGTAAAAGGAGATGAAAGGGTGAAGATGGAGGCAGGAATGAGGGCTCGAGAGAGGGGAAGGATGGAATGGTAAGGTGAGAGAGAAAGATGGGACGAGGGAGGAAGGAGGAGGAAAGAGTAATGAAGATGGGTAATCAAGAGGAACGAGGAAGAAAAATATATATAAGGATGAAGGGGGATATGTTGCAGCCCCAGGAGAAGTGAGGAGGATGGATGATAAACATAGGCGAAGGAGAATGAGGAATGATTTAAAGGGTAAGTGTGGAGGAGCAACAGAATATATATGAAAGAAAAAAAGATGAATTATGATGGAAGATAAGAAAAATGGGTAATGTAAGGGATGAACGTGGAGGAAAGGTAAAAGAAAAAGCGACAGAAAAGAAGGGAAGTGAGATGAAACATTGGATGATGAGAGAGGGCCAAAGATATAAGGGACAGATGTGGAAGAGAAGCAAAGAAAAAAAAAACAGGCGTCAGGGGGAAAAAAGGGGGAAAGAAAGACGAGACAGAAGAGTGAGGGAGAGGATCATAGAGCCGAGTGAGGAGCTGGGACGAGGCAGATGTGGTCAGGGAGACAATATTGATGGTCGAATATCGAATTTTGCCACGGCCGGAAAGGTCGTTCAGAACAGGCCCTGTGTGGCCACCTCTAGGCCACAAGTGGACTGAGGATGGGCCACACTACAGAGCTGATGTGTCCAAGCATCTAGGCCACACCTCAAGTTTGGCAAAGGCCATGATGATTGAGTGTTGTGGCCACTCGTCGTCCACAACCTGGGGCTGAGGAGGAGCCACCTTGCAGAGGAGGTGTGGCCTCTCCATGGCCACTAATGGAGCTGAGGAGGACCAACTCACAGGGCTGAGGTGGTTGACCCTGCGCCACATCTGGGTAGGCCACACCACACCAGCAGAGGCCCATGTATGACGACCCTCCGGTAGATCTACACCTTCGTCTCCCCTTCAGCACTGACAGTTGCATCCCGGCGGTGATGAAAGGGCCTTTAGGTAAAGCCCGGAGAACCCTCTCCTGGAACGTGGCCATCTGAGTTACTGGCGGACATAGCGAAGCAACGCTGCAGCGCGTTGAATGGCCGGCTAGTGAGATATTACTGCAACCAGGGGGTCAGAGCAGGGGATATAGATCAGGGAGGAGGGAATATACTATCGGGATTATGCGAAAGTTTCCTGGACAAGGTCCTCAGAACGGTTTAATAATAGCCTCTGCTGATGGGGGGGGGGTCATGTCGAAACTTTCCCCAAGGCTGGTCATGAGTAGCCTCCAGAGAACGAATTGCTTCCCTAAACTGCTTTAGATGTTCAGTGGCTGACGCGAGGCTGGCCTCCTGTGTGGTTGACGCCACAGTTACCTTCCACTTGTGGATGAGTAACTGTAGCGACTGGTCGTGACGTAACCCATCCAAAAATGAGTCGTGTCCTAAACTGGCTTTTTTTATCAGTAGCCTGCAGAGGTATACCAGACGGCTGGTCACAGTTCAGACCCTGGCAGATAGCCTAAATCCCTTACCCCTGAGCCAGGAAACCTCCCTCTCAGGCACCTCTCCACACCTTCGCTGCATCACCAGACAAATCACTCGCGCCCCCCCTAAGCTCCTCCAGTATTCGCCCCTGGCGTTCCCTCGGCAATGGGTCATTGGCCCTTGCTCTCCCCCCCTCCCCCCCCATTGCCATTCCTCGAAGTGGGGTCTCTCGCCTGGCTTTCATACCATCGCCACCGGGGTGAGATACAGACCCCATTCGTTTCCAGGGATGGCCGGCAAACCACAGTCCGCACATTGGCTATACCTAAGCTGTTGGAAGCTGGAATGCTTCAATAGAAGTCGTTCTTGCCCGTTCCAGCGAATCCGAGCGTGAAAAGGGCCCATGATGGTGGAGTTGTTGATATGTGACACGGTGGAAGTACGAATCAATCTGACATAAAAGTCAATGGTCGATAAGATTTGTTTTAATTTCGTGGTTGAAGCAAACATTCCTAAAACAGTAGGAACCCTGTGAGATAAGTAGTTCCTTTTCCTGTTTTCATATATCCAGTGAAAATGTGATGTGTTTCTTACTGACGAAATCACAGACCATCGTTAACCAGTTATATACCCTCAGGAATTAATTTTTTTTCCTAAGGACGACTCCTCTACAAGACCTATTGTTAAGGAGGTCTATTACTCAGACAGCGTAGGATAAGAACTACAGTTAAGGCCTCTTGCCTTGTGATCAGTCTGCAAGATCTACAGTTTGAGAAGATTCTTACCCAGTCAACATTCTACAAGCTCTATTTAATTAAGGCCTCTTACCCAAGCATCATAGTAAAAGATCTACAATTATGGAGGACTCTTAACCAGTCATCACTCTACAAGATTTACAGTTCACGAATTCACACCACCAATCCCCAACTTCTACAGTTCAGGTCTGATTGATCTACTGCCGCTGTTTTCTTTTCAGAAACCCACTAGTCACACGTTGATAATTTTCGTTGCTGCTTTAGCCCGCAGCATGTTGCCTGACCTCGTACTGGTGTTAGGTTTTAAGGTAACGTAAGCTGATTCCAAATATTTCCTTGTCTCTTTTTTTCTTTTTTTTTTTTAGGAGTATAATTCTTGCCTCACTCCACTGAGGCAAATGGTCTTCGTTGTCCATGTCAGTGACGAACTTCAGGCCTGTGGTCGTTGAACATCGTTACAAGTCCAAGTCCAATTTCTCCGACATACGACCATTGCAGCCGTTGCACGGGATCTCGTAAACTATGCCGTTCTTCTTCTGCAGTCTGTCATTCCTCAACTTCACCAGATCCCTGATGTTGTGGATATATTTGCAGATGTTTCCTAAATTTACTAAAATTTTGATGCGTGCTTCAGGTCACCCCCCATATATCATCCTGGATATTATCCCTATTGTTTCCTTCGCTGCCGTACGCCATTCCTTTATACCGTGTATATTGGTCATGGTGATAACCTTGAATTACCTGCAGAAGTTTGTAAACCCTTTGACTCGCCTACATCGGTCATGTTGGCAGCCCTGACTCACCTACGATAGTCATGTTGGCAGCCATGAAGTCCGTTTTAAACCTGGGAGCCTCGGCGACCACCTCGCACCTGTAGTTTCCGCTCGATGAAGTCTGGACGTCCAACAACTCAACCTCGTTCAGGCCCGACCTTGCTGGCTGTTCAGGAGGGAAAGATAAACATCCATCAATAATTTTTTTCCTTCAACAATTTGTTTTACAGCATCACAAACCCTCGCCTCCCATCATTAGAAAATTATCGAATAACTTCATTACCAACATGAACAATTTTTGGATTGTCTTTTTTTAGTTGGGGGGGAATTTTTCCTTTTAATTGTCTTCTTACATTGGTTTTCGTTATGTATAGAAAGGTTTTATGTTTTCGTTATGTATACAATGGTTCTACTCGTGTTTTCGTGAAGTAAACAGTGGTTCTATTCGTATATATATATATATATATATATATATATATATATATATATATATATATATATATATATATATATATCCTAGCCTAAGCCAGGTACCCAGCTTATCGTTGAACTCTTGGGGAAGGATGAACAGATGAGGTAACTGTGGACGGATCACCTCGACCAAGATTCGAACCTATGTGGGCTCGACCCTGGGCGCCTGTAAATACTTTAGCGGTCGACAACGCTATCCGCTACACCACGGAAGTGTGTGTGTGTGTGTGTGTGTGTGTGTGTAAGGAGGAAAATGAGCATAGCTCCCCACAGACTGAATCCATTTCAACACACACACACACACACACACACACACACACACACACACACACACGCACCAACATGACATTAACGTAATATTCCATGGCATTTCAAGCTTTTACCTGAGCGTCAGATAAGCGTCACGAGAGGTGCATTTGAGACGGTGGGAAAAAAATCATCCTAATTCTAATGGCTTTAATCCTATCCGCCAACAATGTAAGAGCACAAGGGGAGAGAAAAAAAAGATACAGTTTTTCAGACTTTGCTGCACACTTTTGCAGTTTCCCTTCAGCAGAAAATGCTGCATTAATCAGGGATCAGAGATGATGATGACAACAGCGCACACGAACGAAATCCAATAATCCGTTTGGAGTTGAGTAATCGTATTTCACGTATTTTCTAGGGGGTTTGTAAAGTCTTGTTTCGGGATAATAAAGATCTCAAAGGAGTTGAATACCTTAGATAGATTCTTCCAACTATCTTTTTTTTTCAATTATTTTTACTTATACTATATCCAGACTCTTGAAAATCTCCTCCCGTGTTACTTTTCTTTCCGCTCCTTGAATCTTGCACCTCAAAGACTTTCCTCCTCTTCCTCAGCTCGATCTATGGAAAGTCGTAAGGTCACCGGTGTAAGCCATCGAGGACTACATCTGCCGTAACGATTTGAATTTCGAAAGGAATTGACGAACTGTAGCTAAAAGAGGATCAGAATTCCAAGATTTCTTTTTCTCGCACACTCACTTCCACTTCTCACCCCACCCATATCTTACTTCTTCTCTGGCTGGTTCTATGGCCGAGGCAGCAAGTCGTGTTTAGAAGCCAAAGATTTTTCTCCTTTCACCAGCTGTCCCACTTACTTCAACTGAATACTAACTGTTCTCACGTCTGGGGAGGTTCTGACTATTCATTCAATTGACAGAGTCGAGTCCAAAGTAATCCGACTTATCAACTCTCCCAGCCTGACGTCCAAACGTGACCCACTTGCTGTACCCTAGAGTGTCAGACTTTTCTCTCTGTTCTGTAGATATTACTTCGGTTTCTACTCTTGGGCAATGGCTGCTTGTATAACTCCATCATTTGCTAGTTCTCGTAGTGCTATACAGGTCATTGCTGCACATAATGAGTGAGTAGCAACACAAGAGTGAGCAGGTTCTGATATGTTTCTTTCCCTGCACCACTAAACTTTGGGAACTCTATATCATGTTCATTTTTTTCCCCTTGTAGCTATAACATGCCCCCGGTTTTTGAAAAATACGATTTCCCACTTTTTCCAAGACTCTTAGATATATTTTCTTTTCCCACTTCTCTCCATATTTTTTTTCGGTCTTTTTCGCCTCGTTTTATGTTTCAGTGAAGACTTTCGCCTCGATGAGGGCTTTTGTCCGTGACATTTCTATTCAACAACTTATGAAAACGAGAGACTCTCTCTCTCTATTTTCTGTCTCTCTCTTTCTCTCTCTCTCTTTCCCTCCTTCCGGCTCTAATCCCAACAAACAACATAAATGCGGCTGGAAAACAGGAGCATTAACTCTCTCCCTCCCTTTTTTTTATTCTTTTCTTCTCTTTCAAAGTTCATCCAGTGAATAATGACAAAGAAATGTCTCAATACGGAGGAGCGGCATTGTATCTCTGCTCTTCAAGGACCTTCCTATTTCCCCTTGTGGCTCTGTCTGTCTCCTTCACCACGTCCTCCACCGCCTCCTGCTTATACCACCCTCCTCCCTCACCACCGAACCAACCTTTCATCGGCCCTTACCACACCCACCTTCCATCGGCCCTCACCGCCGAACCAACCTTCCATCGGCCCTCACCGCCGAACCAACCTTCCATCGGCCCTCACCGCCGAACCAACCTTCCATCGGCCCTTACCAGTCCCCGTATCAATGAGGTGTAACGCTGACCATGGCATGTCTCACCTCCAACTGAACATCTCCGTAATCCACTTACACTACCCATACTCCATCCGAAAAAGACAGAAATCTATAACCAAATTCTATTCGTGATATTATTATTACACCCATATCTCTCCACCCATAAACATAGAGACACCCATTAGGTCCCCTAAAGTACATAGTACCATCAGGAAAAATACCTTTAGCCATAGGATTTCCAGCAGCTCGACAGACAGACAAGCCCTCTCTCTGGGGAGACACGCATGTTATGTGCACTCAGTACTAGTGTACACAGTAATCTTTATGAGTCATCGGTAGTCAATCAATCCGTGTCTTGTACGAAATCAAACCCACAAATTACCATTCGTGAACGCACCCACATACGCATATACATATATGTATAATAACAAAAGGATTACAGAGAGGTATGGTAATATATAGTGTGTGTTTGAGAAAGCTGAAGTCTGTACTGAAGCGGTTTAGACACAGGGGGAGACTTAGCGAATTGAGATTAACAAAGAGGATACATATGTCAGAAGCAAAGGAGAGCAGGAGAAAGGGGATGCCATATTGGAGATGGAAGGATGGAGGGAAAAGGGTTTTGTGTAATTGGAGCCTGAACATGCAAGAGGGTGTAAGACGTGCACGGGATAGTGAATGGGAATCATGTAATATTCAGCGATCAACGTGCTGTCAATGGACTAAACTATGGTTTGCGAAGCATCCTTGGGAAACCATGGAAATGTCTGTAAGGCCTCGTTGTGGGTAGGGAGCTGTGGTTTTGCTGCATTAGTTACAACAGCTAGAGAATGAATGTAAACGAAGAAAGTGAACTTTTTTTCGTCTATTCGTAGCGCTACCTCGCTAACTCGAGAGAGTATAATATACCTCTTTACTTTGCAGCTAATTTGTAGTAAACAACTGTGTTTGCTGTTGGACGTATAATGAATTCAGAGACCAACCAACGCAGTTCTGTAAGCAATGAAGAAAACGTACAAACAAAATTCTTAATCATGAAGGTAATTCATAAGAGAGCAACTGAACATCTGATTGGCCCGTCAGATGGCCCTCCCATCCTTCCTCTGAACCACCCTCCCTTACTCCCCCATGTACCCTGACAACCAATCAGGGATCAAAATTATTCATTGAATTGGTAATTAATTTTCCAGACATGGTCATTCCCTCGGGGGATGCCAACCACTGATATGGTTTCTCATGGTTCTGACTTTGGTAAACACACGTGTGTCACCCACGACTGTCGTTTGATTGTTGAGTAAATTTACAACAGTGGAGAACCAAAGGTTGTGGATGCAGACCTCCGGTGCGCCCTATCTGAATGACGTTTGAATTGAGATTCATGATATGAGAATTATGTATAGGGGGGGCGACGTACTGTCTATAGTCTAGACCAGGGTATATAACGCAGGAGGAAATCATACAAAGGTCTGTGGAAGCCTGGTTGTGGATAGGGAGCTGTGGTTTCGGTGCATCACACATGAAGCAAGAGAATGGATGGGAGCGAATCGGGCTTTTTCCCTGTCTATTCCTGGCGCTACCGCGCTAATGCGGGAAACGACGAACAGGCATGTAAGAAAGAAATATCTTCGTTTGCCTTTTCCTTGTTTTCCTACCTTCTTGGTCGTCTTCTACAACTCGGAGACAAGAGAGTGGGATTTTCCTTCCCTAACCTCAGGGATAAGGGAAAAGAAAATTTGAATTTCATAGTAGCGATTCATATTTACCAATCTTTTAGCATTTTCAGCGCTATGACTACACAGAATATTCTATAAAGGCCTAAATAGACCCCGGTCAGCTTCATCGACGACGAGACGCGTTTATCTGCTCTGAAAAGATGCGCAGTGGAGGATTATGCCGTCGCACCATGACCAGATTGTTTCCAAATTGCAAAATCTTGTGAGGTGGGTTTGGAGTATGACGTGCCAACTATTCAAATGTCTCGTTGTTAATAGAAAAATCTTTAAAGGGTCAATGTGTATTAGAAAACACAGTCAACTCAAGTAGAGTCTACAGTCGAGAATGGCATTAGTATGCATATGATTAAAATTTGGCCCTGGGAAACAAAATATCTGTACGAAATAGACAAAAATAGTCCAGGATGTTGTCATAGCTGCTGTGCTCATACAGATGTGTGGGAAGGTTTTGACAATAATACCTGCCCTCAGTCACAATGATCTTATCAAGCGTATGTTACCAGGAGGTAACTGGTATTAACACGATAATGATATCCAGAAGAATCATATAGTGTGAGGGTCTTTTATATCACACTGATAAAGATTCTTATTCTCTGTTCCGTTGTCTGTTTAGCGTCCTGGAATGTTATGGGGAATTCGAACAGCTATGTGTTTGGTTTCGACACTTATAACAGCGCAGAGTTTGTCAGGATGCAGAAGTTTATTTACGTATAGATCTATGTACCTATCACGAGTAGCATATATACGTACATGTGTATCAACGGTGATCCAATGGTACGCTGTTCACCTGTTGTTCGACTCTTCTGTACGCAATAGTAAATTTGTATATATATATATATATATATATATATATATATATATATATATATATGCGAAGTCTATCAAAGAAAAGAATGGGATGCTAAAGAATGCTCTCATTCTCTCTGCACCAGTTGAACAGTAGGATTCGATCGTCCTTCATATATTCCTATTTCGATTTCCAGTTTTACACATTCCCTGTAATCATGCGCACCTGGTGTGGGATGCAATCTTTTTTTTTTTTTACTCGTTTCATAAGAGAAAAAAAAATAGTGGAAGAAAAAAATCTAAGCAATTTGGCGAGAGAGGGAGAGGGAGGTTGAGGGAGAGGGAGGAAGAGGGAGGTCAAGCGTCCCTCGCTTTTTAATAAGTCTGTCATCGGCGTCGAAAAATACGTATGTGCTGCAGGCCACATTAACATGCACGCCAGTTATAGTGACGTTAGTCTGTCGGCTGCTAACCCCACAAAAAAGAAGGGTGGGGGGGAAGGGGCAAAAAAAAAAATTATTCATAACCGTAAAGTATACTGTTGGTACAGGGATGTAAATGAGATGCCACTGTGGTGGTGAAGGAAAGTGAGACCAGTTCTAATTGCTCGAAACCCTCCGACACCAGTCCTCTCTCTACTGAAACCCTCTGTGTTTCAGTTCACTAAATGAAACAAGTTGAAACGTGGACATTTTGAACGAAAGATGATTATCACTAGGAGAATGAGCTTCATGTTTATAAAGTGATTTGTCTTATCTGTTATATTAATGCTAATATCTTCTGTTTTTCTCTATCTTTATATTTCTTCGATTCTTCATTATTTTTTCTAACTTCATTATACTCTTTTCCTTCTTATTTTTCTTTTCATCTTTTTCTTCTATTTCTCCTGCATACTTCTCTTCTTTTGTGTGTATTTTCCTTTCTTTTATCATCTTGTCCTCTTCAAATCTTCTTCACCTCCCACACTTCCCTTTTCCTCCCTCCTACTCTTGCTCTTCCCCTCTCTCCTCTTCCCCCTCCGTTCTCTTCACCATTACCCAGGACCTAAGGGTCTTCTGGACACACGACCACAGCCCACCAACTAATGAACAACTGGGAAATTTCCATAATTTGCTTCGTACAATTTTCATCTATTTCTTCCCTTTTCCTCACTTTCGTCCCTCCCCGTCTTCCATTCTCTTTCGTTCGCCCTCCCATCTCATCCTCTGCCTTACCTCAGCCACTTGATATTTTCCTCTTCTAACTCTGTTTTTTTTTCTCTCCTTTTCTCTCTTTCTCTTCTTTCAATCCATCCTTTCCCTATGTCGTCTCCTCGTCCTTCCACTTCATTCAAGTTCTCTTTCCTTCTCCTTTTCTATGTTTATCTCTCATCTTTCCCTCAGTCCTTCTCTTACTCACAGGTCCTCTTCTTCTAACTCTGTTGTGTATCTTTCTTACTCTCCTTCCCTACATTCTTGCTTGACCTTCTTGTGTCTCCTCATCCTCTTCCTCCTCCTCGTATCTTCCTCCTGCCTCCCTCATCCGTCTCTCCTGGCACTACAGCCTCAATGGAAATTCCTTGAGCTTGAACACTCCTGGGTCTTCCCTCACTGCAGGGAATTTCCGTCTTCTTTACATTCTTTTTCAGATATACGAAAAAAAGATTTTTCTCGACAGATTCTTATTAATGACCCATATATATATATATATATATATATATATATATATATATATATATATATATATATATATATATACTGTCTGTACATACAAGCAGATTCGGTCCCTCCAGATTTTTGTCTTTTTCGCTCCCGCAGACCTACCACACCTTCCCTCCTCCCTATAACCACTGCCTCCCTCCCTGTCCACCACGGACCTCCCTAAACCCCCACCTCCACTTTCTCTCCTCCTAGCCACCACACTCTCCCTCGCCACCACCACCGCTCCATACCTCCCTGGCCACCACATCCTAAACAGCAGCTCACATTGTTCAGTGGTTCCAATCACTCGTTCAATCATTTTTTTCCCTTTATACCTTCCATATCTCCAGCATATCCTTCCCGCTCAACAATAAAAAATTATACCAGGGACGTTTTATCCTGTCAATCTACGATTTCTATTCTGCTTAAGAAAATGGGTTAATTATTCTCGTCTGTGTAAGGGGGCATAGTTACCGTGTCTACAGGGAACGGGAGTACAGAGTAACAGAAGCACCATTTCATAGTATAGATAAGAGCTCGTGTTCTATAAATTCCCTTTAGAAGTTTTTATCATCTTGAATCCTCCTACAACTTTACATGAAATATATAGTCTTAAAACCAAAGAGCTTATGATTGTATATATATATATATATGTATATATATATATATATATATATATATATATATATATATATATGTATATGTATAAGCTCCCTCATGTATCCTTAGTATATTCAAAGGTGATCCTAACAAGCCACGAAAACGACAAGAAGCTGGTGCTGGAGGAGGGGGTGAAAAAGAAAAAAAAACCTAGGCTTCCTTCAGGATCCGTAGGATAACAAACGCTGATCCTAACAAGCTCTGACGACGACAGGAACCCGGACTCCTTTAGTATTTTCCTCGAGTTCTTTATCCTATTTCACCAGAGTCCCGCCCACAATCGAGCTATGAGGGAACACGTCCTTGTCAGGGATTCTATTTCATCCATAAATCAGGATTCGAGAGAAAAAAGAAATTCATTTTGTACCTTGAATTTTCTTCGGAATTTAAGCTCTGTATGTGCGCGTGTGTATATATATATATATATATATATATATATATATATATATATATATATATATATATATGACGAACACAAGGAAAAGATACAAGTTTTGTGTCAATATCAAAGGTGGTCTTTGTTTAAGCTGGGTTCTGGCACCAAGGTCGCCGATCTTGAACGATACCAGCGATGTAATTGGCCTTTGGTGGCCTGAAACAACCCTCAGGAGCAGTGGACAGTAGCTGGAAAACCTGGCCTAGTTCGTGCCTCTCAATGCTACTACGGGTCGACAACGAAAGAGTAGCAAACCATCCCACAATCTGTTTATGGATGGGGTTGAAGTGGGAGTGGATGTGAGGGGATGAGGGAGAAGGGATGATTTTTAGGTAGGGGGTTGCCTGAGTGGTGAGTCAGTTGCTGTTTACAGATAGCACGGTCCTGGTGGCAGATTCGAGTGAGAAAGTTTGTGACCCTATATTTTCCTGCGGTGAGCACCACGTGCTGGCCCTGACCTTTGGCAAATACTCTCGACTAAGAAAAAAGTAAAAAGTCTTGTTTTAACTTTGATTCTATCCTGTTCGTATCTGGAGAGACGAAGAAAAGGCCTTATTCTTCTTGTACTTCTCTTCTGTTCTTCTTTTCTTCATTCTAGCGAAACAATGCAAAGGATCTTCATCTTTTTCCTCTTCTTCCATATATTTTCTTCTCCTCTCGCTTCATTTTCTTCTTCCTTCTCTTCTTCTTCTTTCCTTTGATGGCCTTTCTCCAGCCGGTAGCCACAATGCTTTCCATCTCACAACGTCTCCTCCGACCCCTCAGGCTTTCCCCTTTTCTTCCATTCCCTTTGAAGATGCGTCTCTTTATGCCCTGGAACGGGAGATCTCCCAGTGGCTTGACCGTTCCAGTTCAATGTATCTTCTTCCAAACACTTTCCAGGAATCATCATTTTTTTCCTGTGACTTTTTCTTCGACTGTATTTGCTGGTTGTCCATCCTCTATGTCCTTGTTAGTAATTGCTTCTGTACCCAGTGTCCTCATTATTTCTCATTGTGTTTGTTGGTGCATTCGAGCCATGTCCCCTTCTTTGGGAAGTGGATTAAAAAAAATTTCATTTTCTTCCAAATACCCTTAATTTTTTTTCCCTGAAGAAAATATTTTCATGATCTGTCTCCCATCTCTGTCCTTCTTATCTTTTGTCTCTGTCAGCCTTAAACACTCCACGTCCACTCTCCTCCTCTTCCCCGGCCATGAGATGGCTTTAGTTTCGCAACTTTGTTAACTTAATCAGGCTTGAGTTCCCTTAGAGGGATTCGCCCCGAGTTAAAGGCGACACCTGAAATACTTGCCAATTACTCTCGAATCTCCTTAACTGTACGACGGGCCCCAATTGTAGACCATGAATGAAACATCCGGTGGAAATGATGTGAAATACGGTGAGAAATATAGTGAAATAACTTCGAATGAGAAGAGCCCAAGAGTTTCGTAATATTTTCGTGGGGTATCCGATAGGCCTTGATGATATAAGAACATTTGATGAATGGTGTATATCTATTTTTCCCTTCTTCCTGCTTTTAGACGGAGTTGTAGCTTCGGCTGTTTCCCTGCCGCGGAGAGAAGATAGCCCAGAAAATTGATGGAAATGCCGCTACTAATTTTTTTTTCTTTTTGGCCCCAGTAGATAGGACCATTATAAGGAATCGATAAGGGAAGATAACAGTTTGAATTACTCGACGCGACTGGGGAGAGAAAAAATGATGTGATTAATCAGTCTCTATAAAGGAGAGTGGATGAGATGATCAAACCCGATGCGGAAAATTCAAATAATCAGTACTCCAGAAGGGGGATGTGATGGGGTAAGGTTGACCCCCAGCTGACGTCATTAGGTCCAATTTTCCGTTAAAGAATTCTTCCAAATATGCAAAAAGGTCGGCATATACGAGTGTATTCGCGTTGGCTGATATATTTTTTTTTTTTTTTTTTTGGTGATTACATCATTTTCCAAACAAAAACATACACCTTTGCCTTTGTTTTTAGCTGTATATATTCTGGATACACACACCTTCCCCCGTGTCTTTGCGAAGGTGTTTAGAGCATTTTGTATATGCACAAATTTTCTTCGGTAAATAAACTTGTTTCCATGCAGTGTTCTCTCCAAGGAAAAAAAAAAAGAAAAAGAAGCAGAGGCTTGATATTCCCATATTCATTGTTTATACTATGAAAATAAGCAAATTTAGAACGACCCCAAATTTATCTACGCAATTTTTATTAGATTTTTTCCCCACACAGATTTCTGGTCGAGCTGTGGAGAACGAGGACACACAAAGAATGAATGTTTTCTCTGGAAAACACAAATGCTTTAGAAATCCAGAGTTATTTGCATTACATCCTGTTTTCAGCGTGAGGTGTTATGACACGAGCTGTGTACTGCAGAGGTTAAGGAGCTTCGAGAAATGTTAACATAATCCTGGGCTCATTATATTCCCGGCCAGAATGTCTTTTTCTGAAGCCGTGTGTGAAAACTTGAAGGTATTCGAATGACCATCACTGGCGTCAAAACAACGCAGGATTCGTTTGTAAGATAAAGGATTCCTGTTTCGAGAAGTCAAGAACATGTATATATGCGAAGTACCATCTTCTAGGCTAATCTAATGATAGAAAAATATATGATAAAGTCTTTAGAATGGAGTAGAGGTGAAATACACGTTGTTAGGTTCCTCCAGTTCCCCGGAGAGAAAACGTGAGGCGAAAATACATCTTCCAATTCTTCGCCGGATAGCCATGTTGAGGCACGAAAATGGAAAGCTGGCTGTTCTTTCATTGTTAATGGATTCGATTAGCTGGGAACTAAGGTCACTGAAAGAACTAATCACTCCATAGCCAATGGAGGAAAGAGACAGTGTGGGTCTACATTCTCATATCTTAGTTCTCATCTGCTGGTTCCTAAAGTCTGCAGCACCAGTAGTTTGATTTTCGATGTAATCTTCAGATAAGTACCTGCCTATATGATAATTCCACAACAGATAGATGCCTGATTCATCGTCCAGTGTTACACCGTCAGGCCCTTTGCCACTTCCATCTGGCTTGAAGAGTTAGGGCTCTCCACCTTCTGCCTGGGCCTCCTTCGTGTGGGTCTTACGTTGGTCCATCATGGTTGAGCCTTGGTCCAGCACCGCTGAAGCCATGCTTTTTCACAGTGCGTTTTGTTTAATTTGCTTGTGGGTCCACAGATGCGTGAGTCTGCATGAATCATCCGCGGAATCATTTCAAACTCTGCCTGCGGAGACTAGTCTGCTGGAGGTCGTCTTGGAAGACAGGAAAGACTTGAATGGATATCTGGGAGGCGGTGGAAATCCCAGGACCACTTAGTCTAACAGGGAGGGATGTTTGTTTTTCAGCGGGAGTCATGGAAATGAAGGTTAAAGGTCTTGGCACACCAGTTCAGTGTCTCGTCTTTCATCCTTAGTGTGTGTGTGTGTCACTGTTGAAAGATCGTGAAGTCCTCAGTATGTTAGGTTAGCTTGTTGAGGTTAATTTAATAAGGAGGGAAAGGGTGTCATGGCTATATAAAGTATGGATTCCCTTCTTCTATCCTTCCATAGATGAAGTTCCTGACAGAAAATTGCATCTAAGCTGTCAGCAGCAACCTCAGCGATGGAGGTGAAGATTTCGCATTTGGAAATATTAAGAGATGCTTTACAATTCCTTCACCGAGACCTCTCACAAGACCGAGGTTCGTGAACAAGAGCACGGCAGTGTCTGCCAAATACCAAATGATCAGATTACCCGCTAGTCTATCCATGCTCTTCTCAGAGGCTAAACAGAGCAGTAAAAAGAGAGAGAGGCAAAAGGAATCGCCATGCCGGACTCCTTGAGTGAAAGAGAGGAAGAGGGAAGGAGAGGCTTGATGACCTCCTCCAACGACAGTCTCATTTCTCACGAGACGTTGAGTATTCTTGAAACCTAATACCACCATGACTCTTTTTACCGGTCGAGGTTACGAGGACGAACTCGTGCAGCTGCCGAAGCAGCTTCGCAACCCAGCTGGATTTCAAAACTTGTGTGTGTGTGTTGGACAGAGTAAGATTTCTGCCTCAGTTCTGACGCGCGTTCCACCTCATCTGACTAACAGATGGGGAAGGGTGCTGTCAGAATCGGCTGATCTGATCCCCTTATCTTTCTTCTCTGTTGCATAAAGGGGAAGAAGCACTGAAGAAAAGAGAGGTTAGGGGTGGAGTGGTCCTGATTGGCGGTGAGATCTTACTGGCAAGACATTGGTTGACAGAGTTCTTAAGCTCGGCTGGAAACTTCTAAAAGCGATCGGGGTTAAAGCAGGGTTACCCATTGCCTCGCCTTTGTCGGACCCCTTACACCTGTGAGATCTCTTCCCTCTGACCTAGACTGGATGGATAAGACTGCTTTATGAACCCTTGAATCACTTGAGATTTAAAGGACCTGGTAGGGAGGGACGTCTGTGAAGGGTGGCAATTCTTGATGCTGCTCCACTGCTGTGTGTGTGTGTGTGTGTGTGTGTGGACAGAGCGTTGTTAGACCACGAGTGAACAGTCCCCAAAGACGAGGTAGCATCATCGTCAGTGGACGAAAAGGAGTGCGGTCTCGGTAAGAAATGTTTCATTCCAAAGGGGTTCATCTATTCCCCATTACCATGAATATATATGTCGGAAATTTCAGTCTTTTCGTCTTTCCTTTTTCCAATAAGCTCTCCACCTTTTATGATCAGGTCTACAACACTTGACAGCTCAATTCGATTGTTTGTTCATTATTTTCTCACGCTCTTTCATGCAGGATAGACGGGCTTAAGACACGTTTTGTCCACGTGCCACGTTGGCTACCGAGAGAGAGAGAGAGAGAGAGAGAGAGAGAGAGAGAGAGAGAGAGAGAGAGAAAAAAAAATTATAATCGTATCATGTCACCACGTAATTATCATTTGAATCATTAAATATGTACTCCAATACGTACCTAAATCCATATCGTAGTGCTATAAGAACGCTCATGTATCACAAACGATCGAAGTCCTATGTAGTTAACGATAAATTTTCCCAACTTTTACCGCCAACCAAAAAAAGATAAAAATGAAATTGGAAGCTGGATAAAGAATGGCTGTACATCTGATCCAGTTATTGGACATTATAGTATCCATTTGTTTCAGTCGTGTATGTAATGATCCCATAATCCTATACACACACACATACGTGCGTGTGTGTATATATATATATATATATATATATATATATATATATATATAGATGGGTGAAAAGGAATCCCTTAGAATCCTCTTCACCCTTAAGCACACCTTATCTATCCGTTCATGCAACCTCTTTAGGAAAGCGTGTATATATATATATATATATATATATATATATATATAATAGTGCTTCAGACTACACAAAATAGAAAACGCAGATCGGTCGGTGGCTGTCTAGCAACGACAGGAACTCGACACCTCACACAAATGAGATGGAAATCTTTTCATTAAACTCCCACTTCATCATTATGCTTGGCACTCGATTCTTTGCAGCAACACTACACATCCTTTCTCTTTCGCATTTAAACCATTCTATAACTATCCACTAACCACCAGATAGATATAGAAACGCTTACCCCTGCCTCATATTTCAGTGGCCTATACTCACAGTTTCCCCTTCCTCCCCACACCCCACCCTGCAAATATAACAAGGCAAAACACACACACACACTGGAATGATTCGTATGACCTAAACAACAGCTCTCCCAATCCAGTCTGAAACACCACCTTACAGACACACGTCCATGTGAAACGACACAACGAGTATATATATATATATATATGTATTCTGTGTGTGTGTGTGTGTGTGTGGCAGTGCTGAACAGAGACAAGCAATGCAAACTATCCAGACGCCAATCAATCACTTGAGAAATAAGGGCTCGCCCGCCTCATCGAATATTCTTTAAGACCCGCGATATAAACTTTTGACGGAAAAATTAAAGAAAAGGAAGATTCTCATCTTTTTTTTTTGACATATATGGTCTCTAGCGAGGCGAGGAATCCATCCAGTCGACGGTGATATCTCTTCTCCAAAGTTTTGGGTCGACATTAACAAAAGCTGCTACCTAGAGGGCCGCTGGTGTGGGAGTTTGCAGGTGGGAGGAAGAGGGATGGGATGTGACGCCTCAGCCTCGTCTGCAGGTGACAGATATTCTGAGAGAGAGAGAGAGAGAGAGAGAGAGAGAGAGAGAGAGAGAGAGAGAGAGAGAGAGAGAGCTCTCTCCTGCACTCCTAGAAACCCATCTCCTGAATTACCTTTACCCTCAACTATCGTTTTGAATATCTGGATACTCCCGGAATTTACAGTTTCGTCTCTCGGTTCATTCCAACCATCCCCTGTTCTCACACCGACAGGTCTTTCGTAATACATTTTCAGCTCAGCTTCTTGTTATACGACCTCTGGCTACACTGTTGTTGCGTGTCTTGTTAAACCGTCCACTGCCGACGTCGTCCAACTGATTAAGAAACAAGAGAACTATGTGATCAGGTCACCCACAACTCACCTTCACAGTGGACAGATCACACAGCAGCCTTCAGTACCTCACATTGTAGCTTAGCGCTCTTAATTCAGTTATCATCATTTGTCACCTTTCTTGGATCGTGTGTGGTGACCAGAACTCACTAAGGTATATTTACACTGTAATGCCGAACAGCGCCTTATCCATGGAATGGAACGCGATCATAATCTCTTGACGTCAGACACTTGGTCCACTTTATCATTCTCTCGAAGCGGAGTTCTGTCGCCTCGTAGGTCCCTCTTACACACAGATATGTGAGGCTCATTCCCCGCTAGTTTGATAATCACACCGATGCCTTCTTTCGCAGTGTCTCTCATTCCTATTACCTTGCATTTGCATATTTGATTTGTATTTGCGTATGTAAATCAGTATGATTGCATTTGTATGTGCGTTGGTTTCTGTCTGTGTAATTACCATTTGCACAAAGTGAGGGAGAGAGTTTTGCACTTGTGGTGAACGTCATCCCTTCAATTTTCTTTGCCATCAAAGTGGTATTTTTTAGCCACTCTGGACTTGACGCTTCACAGTTTCAATACTAGGTATGTGTGTGTGTGTGTGTGTGTAATTTACATACGGTTGCACGAGTATTTCCGTCAAAGATCTGAGTCCATAGAAAATATATGAAGAGCTCTTCATTGTCATATCCAGCTTCCAAAACACTTCACCTCCTCTCTCTCTCTCTCTCTCTCTCTCTCTCTCCAGGCACAAGCCTTCTGTGCGCGACTAACGCAAGTTTCCACGGCGGCATAAATGGAATGACTGCATTAATATCCTTAAGTAGACGGTAAGTGATCCTTCGTTTTAACTTTTTATGGCAGTGATCTCGTTTGGGTTTCAGGGTTTCGCTGTACCAGTGAACAAAAGCTTTTTTCCCGCCGGGTGGACATTATCATTTCGGAAACTGGGTTTTTTTTTTAGTCTTTTTTTTTTAAGAAAGAAAAAAAAACTTGTGGTCGCCTTTGCGTGTGTGGTTTTAAGTACTTTCAATCTACTAGACGAATGAATTCTCTCTATAAGATCGAAAATATAAAAGCTATTAATGTGACTGTATTTTTATGAGCTATTAATGACTATGTTTACAAGCTATCAATGTGACTGATCATTTATTAGCTATTAATGTGACTGTATATTCATTAGCTATTAATGTGACTATGTTTACAAGCTATTAATGTGACTGTATATTCATTAGCTATTGATGTGACTATGTTTACAAGATATTAATGTAACTGTATTCATTAGCTGTTTATGTGACTGTATGTTTACAAGCTATTATTGTGATTGTATATTCATTAGCTATTTACGTGACTGTTTGTTTACAGGTTATGTTTACCCCTGTCTCCATATACACCAGCACCACAGACTTTCAGACGAGGCGAAACCAACATGATTCCAGACCTAACTATCCTCAATAAACCACTTTCCCGATAAACCAGAACACACACACACACATACAAACACCAGAAAACATATCATGGGTGCGCGAATACTACCCCAGAAACACACAGTCAACACAACCATTCAGACACTCCAGTAAACCTACACCGTTCATCCTTTGCGTCCGACAACTATTTTCCTTGTTTCTTTCGTTCCTCCACTCCACCTTCCCTCGACCCATCCTTTCTTTTCCCCCCACACCCCCCGCTCCTAACCACGCCATAAGAAAAAAAGAAAGATATCATTCGATCCCTCAACCTTTTAAAAGGAGATAAACGTATTTTTTACAGATAAAAGCCGTGGGACAAAGAGGAGGAGGACGACGACGACGACTCGCCCTCACATTCTATGTCCAGCCGACTGTTGTCACCGTTCGGACAGCTGGAGCACCCCCAGTTCCAGGTAGGTGGTGGGCTGCTGGTATATTGGAGTTGAGGAACATTGGATAGGTGAACGAGAGGGGTAAAGCGGAGGAGGGAGAGGCCAGTTAAATAGTGGGATGATCCGGGTGCCGGAGGCCAGGCTGGTGGGGGGAGAGGACACGGCAATACACACACACCGCGCACACACACACACACACACACACGAGAGGGTCAGAGGACCTGAGAGTCTACGAGTAGTGTTAGTTTAGTCGATAGGGACAGAGGTAGTTTAGTGTTAGTTTAGTCTATTAAGACGGAGTTAGTGTTAGTTTGGTCTATGGAGACAGAGTTAGTTTAGTGTTAGTTTAGTTTAGTGTCAGGTTAGACTATAGAGACAAGATTTAGTTTAGTGTCAGGTTAGACTATAGAGACAAGAGTTAGTTTAGTGTTAGTTTAGCGTTAGGTTAGTCTATAGAGACAAGAGTTAGTTTAGTGTTAGTTTAGTCGATAGGGACAGAGGTAGTTTAGTGTTAGTTTAGCGTTAGGTTAGTCTATAGAGACAAGAGTTAGTTTAGTGTTAGTTTAGTCGATAGGGACAGAGGTAGTTTAGTGTTAGTTTAGTCGATAGGGACAGAGGTAGTTTAGTGTTAGTTTAGTCGATAGGGACAGAGGTAGTTTAGTGTTAGTTTAGTCGATAGGGACAGAGGTAGTTTAGTGTTAGTTTAGTCGATAGGGACAGAGGTAGTTTAGTGTTAGTTTAGTCGATAGGGACAGAGGTAGTTTAGTGTTAGTTTAGTCGATAGGGACAGAGGTAGTTTAGTGTTAGTTTAGTCGATAGGGACAGAGGTAGTTTAGTGTTAGTTTAGTCGATAGGGACAGAGGTAGTTTAGTGTTAGTTTAGTCGATAGGGACAGAGGTAGTTTAGTGTTAGTTTAGTCGATAGGGACAGAGGTAGTTTAGTGTTAGTTTAGTCGATAGGGACAGAGGTAGTTTAGTGTTAGTTTAGTCGATAGGGACAGAGGTAGTTTAGTGTTAGTTTAGTCGATAGGGACAGAGGTAGTTTAGTGTTAGTTTAGTCGATAGGGACAGAGGTAGTTTAGTGTTAGTTTAGTCGATAGGGACAGAGGTAGTTTAGTGTTAGTTTAGTCGATAGGGACAGAGGTAGTTTAGTGTTAGTTTAGTCGATAGGGACAGAGGTAGTTTAGTGTTAGTTTAGCGTTAGGTTAGTCTATAGAGACAAGAGTTAGTTTAGTGTTAGTTTAGTCGATAGGGACAGAGGTAGTTTAGTGTTAGTTTAGCGTTAGGTTAGTCTATAGAGACAAGAGTTAGTTTAGTGTTAGTTTAGTCGATAGGGACAGAGGTAGTTTAGTGTTAGTTTAGTTTAGTGTCAGGTTAGACTATAGAGACAAGAGTTAGTTTAGTGTTAGTTTAGTCGATAGGGACAGAGGTAGTTTAGTGTTAGTTTAGTCGATAGGGACAGAGGTAGTTTAGTGTTAGTTTAGTCGATAGGGACAGAGGTAGTTTAGTGTTAGTTTAGCGTTAGGTTAGTCTATAGAGACAAGAGTTAGTTTAGTGTTAGTTTAGCGTTAGGTTAGTCTATAGAGACAAGAGTTAGTTTAGTGTTAGTTTAGTCGATAGGGACAGAGGTAGTTTAGTGTTAGTTTAGTCGATAGGGACAGAGGTAGTTTAGTGTTAGTTTAGCGTTAGGTTAGTCTATAGAGACAAGATTTAGTTTAGTGTCAGGTTAGACTATAGAGACAAGAGTTAGTTTAGTGTTAGTTTAGTCGATAGGGACAGAGGTAGTTTAGTGTTAGTTTAGTCGATAGGGACAGAGGTAGTTTAGTGTTAGTTTAGTCGATAGGGACAGAGGTAGTTTAGTGTTAGTTTAGTCGATAGGGACAGAGGTAGTTTAGTGTTAGTTTAGTCGATAGGGACAGAGGTAGTTTAGTGTTAGTTTAGTCGATAGGGACAGAGGTAGTTTAGTGTTAGTTTAGCGTTAGGTTAGTCTATAGAGACAAGAGTTAGTTTAGTGTTAGTTTAGCGTTAGGTTAGTCTATAGAGACAAGATTTAGTTTAGTGTCAGGTTAGACTATAGAGACAAGAGTTAGTTTAGTGTTAGTTTAGTCGATAGGGACAGAGGTAGTTTAGTGTTAGTTTAGTCGATAGGGACAGAGGTAGTTTAGTGTTAGTTTAGTCGATAGGGACAGAGGTAGTTTAGTGTTAGTTTAGCGTTAGGTTAGTCTATAGAGACAAGAGTTAGTTTAGTGTTAGTTTAGTCGATAGGGACAGAGGTAGTTTAGTGTTAGTTTAGCGTTAGGTTAGTCTATAGAGACAAGAGTTAGTTTAGTGTTAGTTTAGTCGATAGGGACAGAGGTAGTTTAGTGTTAGTTTAGTCGATAGGGACAGAGGTAGTTTAGTGTTAGTTTAGTCGATAGGGACAGAGGTAGTTTAGTGTTAGTTTAGTCTATTAAGAAAAGCCAAGAATGCCAGTGTGGGTGGTTCTAGAGCGGCTGAAGTACGAGAGAAAAGACTTTTTAACGAGTCACTACTAGCAGCAGCAGCAGGAGGAGGAAGTGGTGGTAGAGAGATGGCCCTCAAGACACGTCTCTTATTTTGCATGTGACCCACTTCAGTACTATGTAGGCAACATGTGGATTTACCATAAGTTTACGTTGTCATTTTCATAAGGATTGGCACCTGATGATGATGATGGAAAGAGGGGGGTATATAGTGAAAATATGAGAAAAATGGATAAGCACTACATAACTAAAAGCATAAAGATTGACACAGACGAAAATGTTCGCCTCGATTTTTTTCGAGTTGAAAAAGTGACAAAAAATGTGGCGATTGTCTGGCAGTGTGATGGTGTTGGGAGGGTACAGAAATACTTAAATGGGACACTTTGGAGTATAACACTTGCGTGGAACATGAGAGTAGAGCAGAGACTTTGTCATGCAGATGGGCCAGTGTCACCGAAGCGATGAGAGTGTGAGTGAGTGGAATAGGAGCACCGATGCGAGGTGATGAGATATGTACAGTGCGCAAAAAAAAAAAAAGACGAAAAAAAAAAAGAGGGTGGGGAGGGAGGTACTGTTGGAGAGAGAGAGAGGAAGGGGATAGGATAGGGATGAGACGGAGTGTATGTGAGAGAAAGAGAAGCAGAGACAGAAGAGAGAGACAAGCAGGCAGACAAAGAGACAGAGGGATAGACAGACAGACACAGATAGAGAGACAGACAGATAGAAAGACGAGTACAAAGTGGGCGAAGGTGATTTTCGACATTCCTCTGATTTCGGGGAAGGAGAAAGAGAATTTGTCTTTGGTGAGGTAAGGTTGGGGGAGGAGGAGGTTATACGAGGCGTCGATAACTGATGTTAATAGGGAAACACCTGAATCACCTCGTTCACACACAAGGGCTTTGTATCTGTTAGCTCACACTCGGGGTACATAACGCTAATGGAAATTTATTCCAGCTGGGTACTTGACTGGCGGCGTGGGACGTATGACGTATGAAGGGAATGTTGACAGTAACTGGTTGGTCTGATCCGACTTTCTCTGGTCTTAGGGTAAATGTGCAGCGTTGATTCCACGACCAGGTTTCCACTGGTAGATGTTCGTTATTAAGTAGTACTGGATTCAACGTGCGTTGATGTTCATTTTCTAAAGAGCGTTGTGAGTGGTGAACCAGATAGCCAAGTTTCTTTGGTTTATGGTTAGTACCGGACGTGAAGTGAGACTGATACTATCTACAGATAACAAGATTCGTTTTATGATTAATGCTTAATATTGATGAAACTCTGGTATTATCTTTGTAGTTTTTTTTAGTGCTAACTCTAATTACCTTACACTTTTGATTTCACATAAGATTTAGAAATGGATTATCTCTATACACGTTAAAGAAAAGGATATTATATCTCTAATACTTTCCAAAACGAAAAAAAGCTTTTCTTTTAAGGAAAAAGTAGACTAGATCTAATATATATATTTTATGGTAAGGTCCTGTGGAACCAATAAGTCTTTCCTAAGACAGTGTTATATTTCATCGTATGATATTGGATACTAAGGTTCTTTCAGAAAGACCCTGTCTAAAGCCACATATCTTTTGGTAGGAATATTATAATATTATAAGGGGCTTTAAGGCGTTTTTATCACTGTCTTGTTGCCCCACGTTTGAAATTCAACATCAAAGACAATCTCCTATTATTATAATTATCATTATCATTATCATTAGTAGTAGTATTATTTTTATTATAATTATTAGTATGATTATTATTATTATCATTACTATTATCATCATTATCAGTACACAACCCCATGACCCCTTTATCAAAGACATCTTAGGACTATAACCTCATGATTTCCTATCAAGAACCTCCTGCAACATCAAAGATGCGCTACATTAAGTAGCAGGGGCAGGATGGACTCCTTGGAAGCGAGTAGTCCTTTGACTTGCTGGTACTCTCCTTCATCAACTGAAGATGATGTTAGCGAGGTTGTATCACTGTCAATGGACAAGCGAAAAGTGCAGTCTCGTCGAATACCTATTCTCATACCAGAGGAGGAGTCCACCGTTACCCTGCTACTGATTGTAGCGTAGCACTGGAGCTGCCCCGGAGCCCGGTTAAAAGGGGTCTTCGTGTTATAGAATTAAAGCAGTTCAATTACTGGCACAAAACGTAATTTTGCGAGACCTTGGAAACTGGTTTCAAATATAGATCTTTCTGACGCTTTTTGAAATTCCGGTGTCAGATGGACTTGCTGTTCTATTTCATCCTATGATATTGGGACGCTAACAGTGTGGTTTTCAAAAAGGGACTCGCTAAAGCCAAATATACTTTTTGGTTAAGATCATAATATTCCCAAAGGCTATAAAGCACTTTTAACTAATCTTGCTGCCCAAAATTCAAATATCAGAGGTAAATGAAATATACGCTCTGGTTTATTTACATATTTGTACTCTGTAATATCCTTGGGTACTTGAAGGCAAATGAGAGGGAGGGAAATGATGAAGGAGAGGAGGAGAAGGAGGAGGTAAGAGATATCGATGGTGCAGAATGTTGCCAGAGCTAGATGGAATATGTAATGAGATGGAAGGGGGAATATCTTTGAATAAGAGCTCCTGATTGGTAAATACGCCAGACGGACCATAGTGGAGGACTAATAGATAGATAAATAGATAGACTGGAGAGAGGGAGAGAGAGACTTCTTGAAAGGTGAGTTTCTTTGCATTACTAGGGATGGGCCAGGTCATTTAAACCTCTTTTAGTAGGTAGGGTACAGTGACATGGCCTTTTGACCTTTTAAACCCCTCCATGAACTGGTCTGGTCAGAGGGCAACGTCATTACACCCAAGGGCCGTTACTGCCGTTGTCAAGGGTCATGCCATCGTGCTCGTGGGTTAGATGTCACAGAAATGATAGCTAAGGAGGAGTCGGGTTACCTAACGCCCGATGGCGTTACAGAAATGAGAGATGGGGGAAGTAACGAGGCGCGAATGCCAAGGGAGATGCATTTATGATAAATTATAAATGTGTAGACTTGGGAATCACCATGAGACTCAAACTTGAAACAAAATGTTCGTGAAACTTTAGTTATGTTTGCAAACACGATCTAAACCCATTTCAAGAGACGTGTATTGTTATGACTGAGTGGACATTTAATAGGCCTGTTGAATGTATTGGAAGTATTCAGTGTGTTCGGTTGGACCTGCTGCGAACGATGTGTTGCTACAGAGAGAGAGAGAGAGAGAGAGAGAGAGAGAGAGAGAGAGAGAGAGAGAGAGAGAGAGAGAGAGAGAGGCTGACTCTCTCCTCTTTCTCTGGAGTTCATCAGTGTAGCTCCTCCTCCATAGGCCCCCGTCAAGCGTCCACTTTGTTGAGTCGTCTCCGGCCACATCGATAGAGACACAGAGGGGCTTTCACAATAGCTGTGGAGGCCGGTGAATGGGAGGCCCTACTGCAGGATCAGGATGTTTGTAATAAAAGGTGGAAGACAGGAGAAGAGAAACAAAGAAGGGAGCTAATTCGATTTCAAAAAGGTTTACGATGTTTTTTTTTTTTCTCGAGGACTTGGAGATGGTGGTATTGGTTGCGAAGGGAGTCAAGATGGCGTTATATGAGAGAGAGAGAGAGAGAGAGAGAGAGAGAGAGAGAGAGAGAGAGAGAGAGAGAGAGAGAGAGAGAGACTCCAGAAATACATATATCCTTGGATCATCGTTAGTGACAAGGGTGGAACATGATGCTTGAGGAAGTGGGGAAAGACTGCAAGGAAAGTGGGCGGCAAGTTGTTAGCGCCTTGGAAGCAGCGAGGAAATGTGAATAAAGGAGGTATACCTATCAGGCTACGATGGTAGGGTGATTAAACGGAAGCAGTGAGGTGGAGGAGTGTTATGGGAGGTGGAGAAGTGTGTGAGGTGGAGGAGCTATGGAGAGACGAGAAGAAAGTGAGGGGACTCAACCCAGGTCATCTTGCTGGATGGTCGAGGATGGGGTGTGACAAGGACAGGCAGCAGACAGAGGGTTGAGGATAGTGTTTTAGAGGGGAATGGCATTTTACAAGAACAGAGAGAGAGAGAGAGAGAGAGAGAGAGAGAGAGAGAGAGAGAGAGAGAGAGAGAGACTGTGGGGGTATGGCGTATAAGAGAGCTTCACAGACAAATAGTGGGAGGTTGCAGTAAAACAGGGTTGAACAGACAGAAAGTGGAAGACGACATATAACAAGAACAGACTTAACGAGGAAGAACATTTAACGAGGACAGATAGACAGTTTGAGAGATAAAGAACTTTTAAGCCTTCATATCGAACACGTTGTTGACGATCTGAGGCTTGTAACAGAACTGTCAAAAAACCAAAAGACTCATTTGCATCACATATCTCTGTATTATCAATGACTTGTAAGTGATTGGAATATAGTGCTTGAATAACATCCAATGAGTGTGGAGTATCCACCTTACACTATACCTGCCAATGAAATCAGGTGTGTCTCATACGAGGAAGTTGACGTAAACTTTGGTAAATTTGGAGAATATCTTGCTATCAATATAGGCCCAGAATGCACAGTGTTTTTTACTGCGTCCGCAGCTCATAAAGAGACGTGAAATTATACCTTCACATTTCTGTGTCATTAATCCTTTAAGGGATCCCCAGTCACGAGCTGGGTCATGGGAGAACATTGACTTCCTAATGGACTAATCATAGGAAAGTGGGAAGGTAAACAGCGATAGATACATAGATAGATAAATAGATATATGGAACTCTGCCGATGAGGTTGAAATGGGGAAGGTTTTTAAGAAAAGGAATATGTATCTGAAGTTTCCAAAGTGATCTGTAGTCTAGAGGTCTTTAGACTTTTATCTCTCTCTCTCTCTCTCTCTCTCTCTCTCTCTCTCTCTCTCTCTCTCTCTCTCTCTCTGTATGTATATACATATATGTGTATGTGTGTTGTGGTGTGTGTGTGTGTGTGTGTGTGTGTGTATACCGGTTATATTTCATACGATATCGTTTCCAAGCGAGCCTGGGGGTCACACAAGGCCGGCATAAGGCGATGTGGAGGATGATAGCGTCGCTTTATGCCAACTTATGTAAAAGGACGATGAACATTATTGACAAAAAACGAAAGTATAGTTTAATCTTTTAATGAGTTCGGATAAGTCGGGTACAATATGGTCGATCTTCCGACTCCAGCAAAGGGCCAAAGACACCCGCGCTGCACTCTCCTACTCCCGAACCAATCAGCGCTCCTCTCTTTTACGGTTGGCCAATGAACTCCACCAATCAGCTTGGCTCTCCGCACTTAGGATTAGCCAATCAGCTTTACGCACTGAGCGTAGGCCTCTCATACGATTATCCAATCAACTCTGCAGTGTCCTTTGGGCACTTGGGTAAAAATATCAGTCATATCGTATGTGAGTACCGACCTAATATACATACAGATTCGGCAACGAATTGTGCCGAGTTATACACAGAGGTACAGAGCTATTTACCCCCACCCCAACCAATCCCCCACCTCTCCCCTTCCCCCATCCTCCCACCCAATCCCCCCCCCCCTCCCCTCCTAGTCATCTGTGGGTGGGAACAGTTGGGTCTGCGGGGCAATAAAGGAAGATCAAGACTAATGAGTTGGCTTGGGAAGGGGGAAGGTGAAGGGGGAAGGGGAGGGGGAAGGTCCCGTGAAAGGAGAGAGAGAGAGAGAGAGAGAGAGAGAGAGAGAGAGAGAGAGAGAGAGAGGGGGTGAGAGAGAACGTCGAACCAGTGAAAGGAGAGAGAGAGAGAGAGAGAGAGAGAGAGAGAGGAGCGAACGTCGAACCAATAATGGGGTAAGGGGGTCGTCTGCCCGGTCAATAAGAGCGGGGAGATCGGCCCCTGATATGGCGACCGACGACCGTAATGACAAACCTCTTCCGCCTGTGTAGTTCAAGGTTATAACACAACGAGGGACAGGGGGGAAGGGGGCGAGTATACAGCGCCTTACGTCTTCCCGTAAGTTGGATCGAGATTTAAGGCTTCCCACGCGGTGTCCAGAGACGGGTTTTCCTCCTGACGAAGACGTGTGAGAGACATACGACCCCAAAATAGGGCTGAGAAAAGGAGACAAATAAGAGACCGAGAGACGCCCGTTTCGTCACACTAGGAGGACTAGAGAATCGAAAAACCTTGGCCTCATAAAGCAATGTCTAACCTTGAAACGCTGTACCAGAGCTTAAAGGAAGAAATAAGATAGAAAAATGAATCGAACCATGATTTCCAGCGAGGCAGCATGAACACAAAGACAGCCAACAATCAAGGTGGAATTATGCGATGGATATAGATGATACGAAGCTAAACACTGTATAAACGCGGCTCATCCAGTAAGCAAACGACTTTTGCCGCATAGGAGGTCGTCACGAAGCCAGCAGCAGCGACGAGAGAGAGAGAGAGAGAGAGAGAGAGAGAGAGAGAGAGAGAGAGAGAGAGAGAGAGAGAGAGAGAATGACAATGTGAAACAATTGAACATCATAAAGTAAGATTTCAGTGGAAAATGATGACTTGAATTCCCTATCACCGTGAAGGTATGGATATGAGGATTTCTACGTAAAAACACACGCAAACATGGAAGCATCAATTTCTATTTTTTTTTCTCCTCAAATCACGTGAAAAACAAATTGAAAACTCGTAATACAAATCCACGTGGTGAAAAATGTTTATATCAAAGACTATACACACTGAGCAAGGCTTAAACACGATTCGAGTTGAATAAAAGCTGCAAAAAAAGAAGCTTTACAGTAAGAGAGAGATGGTTGGCAGGAGGGAGACATAAGAGGTGGGTCGGGGAAGGTCAAGTTGGGAGAAAGACGAGAGTTCAACTAGCCTGACCTTTGACCTAAGATCGTTCAGTGGAGTGTGACATCCAGGTGCCGAAACAGAGCAAATGATGGACTTCAACGCTTTTAAAGAAAAAGGCTGGTGTTACTAGAGTTATGCAACGTTACGTGGTGTTACTCTGTTCTCTTCTATTTCTATGCGTACTTTAGATTCTTTGCTATTTCTAAAGTACACTCCACTCGATGTCCATGTTGTTTCAAGAGGCAAAATAATCGGTTTCCTGACACGGAGAAAATCACAATGGAATTGATATGAAACCCTCAGTGTGCTAATGGACCCCGACTTGAAAAGAGGGGAATATTGATAAGAAGAAACGAAAGAAAAGAGAAGAAAGAATTGGAAAGCTTCACTACCAGGAAAAAGAATGGAAGAATCATACCGGTTCATCCTCGTGTAAGTGGTCGTCACAGAGAAACTATGGGAAATAAGCAGTTAGTCACCAATGGAGTTAGATTAGCTGATATAGCAGTATGTCAGTTTTCCTTCGGTATGACCTGCGGTTCGTATGGACACAGAGGATCATGGGTTGTGATCCTACACGTCAGTCGATACGCGTCTGTAATTAGCTGTGCTGTTGACATCCAGCTCTCAACCTATCGATGTGTATCATTTTCTCGACCGCCTCTCTCATAAAGATGATTACATCACGTCATTAAACAATCGTATAACCTTCTTCCTCTTTTTATTCTTATTACAATAATTATCATTATAACTATCATTATCATTGACATTATTAATAATCATTTTTTTATCATTATTTCTAATCTTAATGATAACACTCTCTTCTTTTTGTCTTCTTCCACCTACCTCATTCTGAATTCAATTTTCGATACCCCGTGTCTCATAATCTGTTGATAACAATCCGAGATTATCTAGATATCATGACGTAGTCTGCCACAGAGGTAGTGATGCAGGCCACACCACAAGACCCATCACGTAGCATCTTTATAGACGAAAGTTTTCCATTGGGGATTATGATATTGGGTATCCGAACCCCCGCGTCTCCATCAATGTTTTAAAACTTTCGTTGGAGCGGGTTTAATGAATTTCTATAGTGGATTTATTTTCTAGGGTGTATATAACTCATCGACGATCTGTCTCCCCCCCCCCGTATCTCTCTCTCTCTCTCTCTCTCTCTCTCTCTCTCTCTCTCTCTCTCTCTCTCTCTCTCCCACAAACCTCAACAGCTGAACGCCATTTTACTTTATTTTTCATCATGGAACTTTCTTCATACCGTCTCAATGCCGTGTGAGATAAACTAGTTCTTCTTTTTGTCCTTCTCTAAATAACTTAGATACTTTTTTGGAAGGGTTTCTAGTGTTTATTCTTAGTTCCTCCACCTTTCTAAGTCTCTCCGAGGCCTTGGAGATCTTCCTTTTCTTATCCAAAGATTCAAGCCAAAAAACACAACAGACCCAGTCAAATACACCAAACATGAACTGCGCCTTGAGGACTGTGGACCTGAAACTTATTTCAGGTCTGAATTCTTGGATGGTATGCAAATTAGAACCATTGGGAATATTCCCAATAGCATTATGAAGTGAAGGTTAAAGTAGGAGCTCCTAAACTGGAATAATTGGGGATGTAAATTTCCCTAAATGAGCAAAGTTTGGAATTCATTCGCTCCTTCGTAATTTAGAAGTATCACTCTGGGATGATACCGTACACTAAAACTTTGAGAAACTTGCGAGTTCTCACGAAAGGGGATGGCAGAGGTCTCCATATGCATCCATAAGCTATTGTGTTTGTGTGTTTGTTTGCGTAGCGAGGCAGCCGCTTGGAATAGACGAGGGACGGCCTTAAATGTACACATCCATTCCTCAGTTGTCGTGTATAACGTCCCTTATTCACAGACGAACCCCATAGAACTATCTGGAACTTCCCCTTGACCGCTTCATGAGTTCTGATTCAGCCCACTGATATCACGTCGTCCCCTGTATACCGCATCACCCTAATTCAACTTTCTTCCGTGCCCGCCTCACAAACTCGTGGATATCCAGGTCTAGACATATACATGTATATCATTTTTTCATTCCATCTTTCCATCTCTGTTTAGGTGTTCCCCCTTCTCCTTGTCCTGTCCCCTTTTGACACACATCCTCATTGTGAGCCTCTCCTCACTCATCCTCTCTAAAAGTCCAAACCATTTCCTTAGCTCTCTCAACCATATTTCTCTTGCTGCCACACCCCTCTTATCTTAAAATTTCTTCCCCAATCAACCCTTCTTACACCACATATTTGTCCTCAAGCATTCCACATCTAACACATTAACTCTATTCCTTAATTTTCTGATCTATGCCTCGCATCCATACAACACCATTGGAACATAACTATCTATACCCATACAGACAATGACCCCTCAGTCCACACACTCCTCAGAGCACTTGGGATCTTATCCTCTCCACCCAACACACCCTTCGGCTTACACCAGCTTCCATGGTTCCATCCTCTGCCATAACCACTCCCAGGTATCCGAAACACTCCACCTCCTCCAGCTACACTCCATTTAGACTCGCATACCAGCCAGCCTCTCTCTCTCTCTCTCTCTCTCTCTCTCTCTCTCTCTCTCTCTCTCTCTCTCTCTCTCCTAAACATCCTAACTGTATCTTTACTCATCGTAGCTCCTCTTGCAAGGAGGAGCTACGCTGTGAGCGAAAGATCACCTTCCAAGAGACTTTACTATCGTCAGAGTAAGAAAAGGAGTCCCGCGTTGTCGTAGACCTTCCCGCCTTAAAGGAGCACACCTTACCCTGTTCCCGCGAGAGGCGTTACCTTAAAGGTGCAGAAGCTCTATAAAGGGGACTCTAGGTATAACTCATCATTATTAGAAGTAGTTATCATTATTACTTTTGATAATATTATTACTGTTATTATCATTATGGTAATGGTAACAATAATGATTATAGTAATACAAATGATAATGATAGCATAAATGATAATGATCATGATATAAGAATAAAAATCCATCCAAAACCAAAAATCGTCTTCACATAAAATCTCATCTTGGTAATCTAAATGACAGAACAACATCGTACACCTTTACCGAGTTAAGTCATCAGCTTTAACTTGCACGTAATCTGTTTTGCCGGGAGGGAGAAAGTAATCACCTGTTCTTCATCATCATAACTTGGGCTGCCGTCGCTCAAAGCCCTGAGGTGCTATATTACGTAAAGAAAATAGCGAGCGACCGTGTTATTTTTCGTTAATGGTGACTAGTCCACCCACCCATCCCTCACGCTTCTTTTTTTTAAGGGATGGTTCGTGACTGGCGCCTTAAACATGCACGCGCGCGCACAAAAAAAAAAAAAAAAAAAAAAAAACAGATTTCACTATCATCCTTTAAAAACAAAAGGTGTACATACATTTTGTTTACAACATCTACTTTATCTGGCATATTGGCTCGTGGAGAATTGCTTTATTTAGGATTCTTTGTGTGACATTTAGCTGAATGTACATTTAATCTCTCTCTCCCTTCACTTCCTCGTGGTTTTTGGATGTATTCTAACGTGAGATGTTAGATGTAATCTAACATTAGATGACGTAAAGAGTGATCAGATAATCTTAAAGAAGTATTATTCTTTATGTCGATATCACGATGCTCTCTCTCTCTCTCTCTCTCTCTCTCTCTCTCTCTCTCTCTCTCTCTCTCTCTCTGTGGAAGGGAATGGGTGTGTTGGAAATGAAATGTCTAAGGACAATATGGAGTGCGAGGAGGATTGATCGAGTAAGAAATGACACTGTGGTAGTCAACGGAGTATGTTTGAGAGAGCTGAAGAGGGTGTGTTGAAATGGTTTGGACGCATGGAGAGGATGAGTGAGGAGAGACACGCATTAAGGGGATATATGTGTCAGGATTAGAGGGAACAGGAGAATGGGAGACCGAGGACAAGACGCAAGGATGGAGTGGAAGACGTTTTGAGTTACTGCAGACAGATCATGCTGGAGGTTATTAACCTTACATGGCAAAAAACGAATTGGAACAATGTGGTATACGGGGGGTTACGTGATGTCAGTGGAAAGAACCAGGGCGTATGAAGTAGTTAAAGGAAAGGTTTATGCAGTTCGGCTATTGACGAATCAAAAACCATTTGCATATATGGACGATTTCAATCAGTTTTACATAAGAAAGAAGACCGAGAGATATCATATCCATATATAAAAGACGCAACGAGCGAATACTTCTGTTCGCCGGACCGATAAGGTTTTTCTTTTTGTGGCTTCCTCCTCCGTCTGGGAGATTAGTGTGACCTCCTCATTCAAATGGCTGCTACGGGAAATGAAACCTGGGACTAAGGAAGTGGGCCGAGTCCACAGATGATCGAGGAGAAGCTCTCTCATACCTGGGGGTTCATTTTTCTTCACTGTATCGTATATAAAAATGTTTTGGAATGTTTAAAGCAGATTATATATATATATATATATATATATATATATATATATATATATATATATATATATATATATATATATATAAAACGTGTGTTGTATGTGTAATTTATATTTGTACCTATCTGTATATGTACATTTTGTGGTTATGTATGTTACGGCAAGAGTTTTGCACTTGTGTCGACCTGTCTCTTAACCTTATATATATATATATATATATATATATATATATATATATATATATATATATATATATATATATATTTTCTTTCTTTCTTTCAAACTATTCGCCATTTCCCGCGTTAGCGAGGTAGCGTTAAGAACAGAGGACTGGGCCTCTGTTCCTTGTTTTGGAAAATTAAAAAAAAAAAAAAAAAACGAGAGGGGAAGATTTCCAGCCCCCCGCTCCCTCCCCTTTCAGTCGCCTTCTACGACACGCAGGGAATACGTGGGAAGTATTCTTTCTCCCCTATCCCCAGGGATAAAAATATTGATATCAACAGATTTACCTGAAAAATACTTGGGTCATGGAAATACACTACCATGCACAAGTATATAAGGAAATTAGTTGAGTATTTTTGTGATGAAATACTAGTACTAATTACATATAAATGGTTTTACTAGTCTGTTAGACTACCAAGATTATGTGTCTAAAATAATCAGAATCATAGAAGTGGGTAACTCAGGTTAAGTGCACAAAATGAATTTCATGGAACTGTGAATCCTAAAAAGGCAAGTTAGACTAGAAGTAACTGTTTTGCAGCTGTTATGTCATGCACCAGATGCATGAAAATTCTTTGGAATGCAACAACTTTAAAATGACCAATTACGAAAAATGATTAGATGATGAAGAAGATAAGGCCTTTTGGAAAAACTGAATAGATGGGATAAGTTTGATTAGAAAAATGAATAGATGATGAGGAAAAGGCCTGTACAGCTGTTAGTCAAACTAGTTGAAAAAATACAAAACATTTAATAGTTTTACTAGTTTGTTAAGACTTCCAGGATTTTGTGTCTAAAATAATCAGTCAGAGAAGATAGTAATTCAGGTGAAATACAAAATATCCACTTCATGTAATTGTAACGAGATAACTGTTTTGTGGTTTTTATATATATATATATATAACATGTCTTGCATTTTGTACATATATACATTTGTAGGTGTCTTTGTGCACTTCTACACATCTAAAGGAAAGTAATTCATTCGTGTATCACATACGTCCAAAGAAATTGCAATGGAACTATTACCTATATATCACATTATCACGATTCGTAATGATCAAAATTATATTAAGAATAATTTTACTTGTGATTCACACCCAGAACAAAGGTAAGCCTAAAGTAACTTAAGATATTACGAAACACTTAAACTATTTCCACAACAGTTAACACTAATACTTACAGAGTAACCCTAAAGTAACTTAAATAATTACGAAACACTTGTCTTCCATTTCGGGAGCACATAACACTTACATTTATGGTGATTCCTGGAACTGTGAAGACCACGGCTGGCGGATCATTCTGTGGGATGTATTGGTAGAATTGCTTGCCGTCCTTCCACCACTTGAGGGAGTACAGCACCTCACCCTCTAGTGCCAGATGGCACCGCAGGTTGGCCCTCTGACCCACAATGAGATAACGTGGCACCTCAACTTTCGTCACTCGTAAGCCTAGTCGGGTGTGAGGAGAGGGAGAGAGAGAGAAATATATGTACTGAGGTTAGATATGGCTTAATTTACATGAAATTTTAATCTTTTTAGAGGAAACGAGATGGTTAGACTATACGGAAGGGTTATTGTGATATTTCAAGAGCAAAAAAAAACATAGAATAGACGCTATTCCAGAGGCACAAGTGCATAGAAAAGATGTTATTTCAAAGGCAAAAAAAAAACAGAATAGATCTATTCCAAAGGCTAAGAAAGCGTAGAATAAATCCTATTCCAAGGGCGAAAAAAGCATAGAATAAATCCCATTTCAAGAGGGAAAGAAAGAATAAACCCAGACGTTAATAAAGAAAATAAAGAATACTTGCTAAACGAATATCAACATTTAATGGGAATTAATCTTATGCTTCGAGACGTATGAAGAATATAGACTTGATGCATGAAGATTTGACCTCCGGTCTCCCGGCAAAATAAGACCAGTAAGGGCAAAGCGCGAACCGCCAGTGACCACATAAGCAGAAAATGGAAATAAATAGATCACTAGTTAAACACAGGCAACACAGACTGATGCAACACTCAGTACTGGAAACAGTACGCAGAGGAGAGGAGGAAAACTCGTACATACATACAAATACATAGTCAGACACAGACACGTGTGCACATATACATGGACATGTGGATTATCACATGTATGACACACATGAGCCCACAGTATATAAGACGTATACAAGGACACACACATTCCATACCAAGTACCAAAGTCAGTGGGAGACTGAATTCTGAATCTACGCCCGTAGCCTGAGGTAAAGTTTGGGGGTATCCAGAAGTCCATTAAACTCATCCCTCGTACACAATGGCGGTACAAGCCTACCCATGATCAAGCCTTATCAACACTTTGAAGTCCCACGACTCTGTGACTGGACCTAACGACGCTGCTCCTATCTACAGAGCCACATCGTCACCCACAAGCCAGACCAGCTGGTCAGGGTGGACGTTTCGCCACAATAGAGGAACGACAGGTTATTTCTGAGACACGTTAGATACGGGGTTGGTGAAGCGTTGCGTCAGTCCACGCGTCGGTGGGTGTAGCGGGAGAGCGCATTGCTCTTCTGTTAGTACAGTTATTTGTTGAATTTCCTCGTAAGGGGATGAATGTGGCTTCGCCATGTCCTGCTGATAGATTCCCTATCCAACACTTACCCCTCCTACCCTGACAGACTGTCATCCATCAAGTGTTGTGTACTGTATCATCAGCCCCGCTCTCTCGCCTCCAAGAGACTTGTTAGTGGACCAATATGATCGAGGTACTTAGCCTCGTAACCAGGATCCAGGGTGCCAGCCTGATTAATGCTGTATGGGGATTCTTGATGAAACACTCTATGGACATACAGAAGCAACGATAGTTGAATTGTAGACTATCTTTCCCCCCCCACCATCATGACACTGGTGGTGGTGTTGTTATAACCGAAGTGCGTTGTTGGCACCAGCAAACAGCAACAGCCGATGCCACTCATCGATCGCACCTCGCATGTTGTTATGCACATCAGTCTCGCTTCCAGTCACGTCCTACCCACTCGCCACCCTCTCTTTAAACCCCCGCCCTCCCGCATCCCTTCCAGGTTGTTCAGTCCACCAGGTTCCTCGGGGCGTCATTCTAGGAGAGAATCTAAGCTTGACGGAGCACCTCGGCGATATCATAAAGGCATCCACTTCTCGTCTATACATCATCTGTATAGACTTAAGACACTTGGACTCCCTGCACCTCAATGCCTCCCACCTTCCTGGTCTTCCTTCTTATCCACTACAAGACAGAGACCACAAATGGTGCAGAAGATGGTGTGCAGAGACAGAGAAGGAAATGGGATATTAATGATCAAATCAAAAGAAAATGTCAAACCAACGTAGTGGAAACAGTTGAAGACAAGACTCACCCGCTCTGTACAAGAGGAACACAGTGAGGACAACAGAAGACGAAGTTTATCTACATGAATGCCACACAGTGAGGACATGGGATGATGGCAAGACTCCTCTGTCTTCATGCTACACACTGAAGACAAAAAGAAGACGAAGACTCACCTGAGGCAATGCCCTGAAGGAGAGGGAAGACAACGAGTGTTGTCATCAGGGGAGTAGCCATCGCGCATGTCAACACCAACCACCGATTCTGAAAATATACAACTGTTAGTTCTTGTAGTCTGCATGCCTTGATGTATGGCAGAGACAGAGGTCTAATGTCCCTCAGCTGCTAATAGTCATTACGTATATCACAATATATAAGTAGGAGTGGTTAGAGAGTTGTACAAAGATGGTATGAAATGGATATAGGAGCGAAGTTGAATGAATGTCTGACCAGAAGTTGAGGTTAATATTGCTAAAGAGTCAGAGTCGAATTAGAAGTTTGGCTTCGGTGACAATTATTGTAGATATTCACGAACGCCGGAATGTTACGAGGTTTGTCACGTGCAGCGATGACGCCCCGGTCACATACCACAGTAACAAGGTGGGCCAAAGACTTCAAGTGCGCTCATGAGACTCTCGAGGTTGACCCCAGAGTCAAGGCCGGGCCTTGAGACACCGCTAATTAGTCAAGTGTGACCCACATCCGGAGCTTGATCTTAGCGAATGGGTGCATTCTATAACTTCGATGACATTAAATAATGACGTTCGAATCCCACGTGGAAGTGTTGGAACCTATGCATCTATGACCATCCATGCGTGTTAGAGGCTTCGAAAAGATTGATCCCCAGAAACCGTAACGGGTCTCAAGACAGATCACAGAGGACTGTCTCAGTGTCGCGAATCGCTTGAAACTGCATGAAGCTCGTCCGGCCAACTTTCTTTCCCATCTAGTTACGAGGGGGATCAGAGACCTGAATCCATCACTGGCAGACCAAACCCTCCCGACCCCTGGAGCTCAAGTTGGAATCCACCCAAAGGAAACACGCGGACTTCTCCGATACCCCCACAAGAAGTTCGGAACTCAACCTTTTAGGATCACAGCTTCGATTTTTTTTTTCTTTTTTGTCCCTCGAGGTCAAAAAGGAACTCTTGATTAACTACGCACCGGTCAAAATATTGGCAAGAGATGCCGACTCGCTTACCCTAGCTGGGTTAATGCCGTCAGGATGGACGAACAGCGAAGGGAGTGTTAACCTAAAAGGGTGTGGGTTCTATATATCCGCCCCGCCTACGAAAACGCCAACTGATCCTGGGCAAAAATCCGTAGTACAAGAAACTGGTATTTGTGCCTGTGATTTCAAGTGACTAAGCCCTGCCCATTTCCTTTCCCCTCCCCTTCCCTTCCCCTCCCCTTTTCCAATCCGGACATTGGTCCCAAGTGACTTTTATCTATCTCGAGATTTGAAGACGACCGACCCTCCCTCCCTTCCTCCCTCCCACCACTAGACACACACACACACACACACACACACACCTCACCCACCCAACCTGCGTGAGCACCACAGCTCTCACGGTGATGAGGAGTTTACAAAAGGCTACTACTGAAGCTTAGGTTTGGTCTGGCCTGTAGACAGACGGCTTCTTTCATGACGAGAGCTTTTGAGGTGGCGATATGAACGAAGTGCACTGAGGTCACTGGACGTCATTTATTTTCTTAAAGAAGGAAATGAAATATGTATGTGTGTAGCTGGTGTACAGAACATATAGGAAAAGATATATGGCACACATAGAGCAATCGTGACCGTCATATAAGCTCAGTACAGATACAATGTCCCTGTTCATTTCAGGAGGCCAGTTTGCCTCAATGCTAAGGTAATATTCCAATAGCACTTAATCGTTCATAACTACAACCAACACCTGACGTATGAATATAGATCAAAAAAGAGAAGAAAAAGAAATATTTCTTTTGCAGCGTCTATAGAATCGATGGAACAGTAAGGCAAGACAGACGAAAGGCATTTTCTTTTTTTCCTTTTTTTTTTACTTTCGATTTGCATATGACGTGTTCAAAGGCCAAAGAGATGCAAGGAGATAAAGCAGCAGCATCTTAGATGAAGGTTCCTCGGGCAGTTGATGTCAATTTATGGGAAAATGGAAAGGAGAATTTACATTCTGCTGAGGCATGTGTATTTCAGCGAGAGAGAGAAACGACTGAGAGACAGGCAGAGAGAGAGAGAGAAACGCAGACAGACACAGACAGGAAGAGACAGACAGACAGACACACATACAAACAGATACTGACAGATAAGCAAGAGGATAGACGAACAGAGAAAGAAAAGTCAGTTGTGAAAAGAAAGACACGGAACGAAAAGAATCGGAAGAGTGACATAGAGACTGGTAAAGATGGCGGAACACACACACACACACACACACACACACACACACACACACACACACACACACAGCACACACGCCATAACCCAGATAACAAGAATCATAACAAGGCAAATGTTGTGAATGCCTCGCCGTATGTTTGGCTTCGTCGCCCCGTTACATAAAGCACGTCAATTTTTCCCCCTAACTGTTCCGACGTGAGCCCAGTGCTTTGACACACACACACACACACCAGGATTTATTTCTCTGTCTCTTGCTGTCTCTTCTTCAACCAGAAGACCCATTTAGCATTTTTCCTGTTCCTGTGGTACTACCAAACACTGTGTTGGATTCTCGTCTTCCCGTTTTACGCCTTATTGGTAGACAGACGGATGTTGATGGGCCAGTAGACAGATGACCTCGATAAATTCATACAGGAACAGATTCAGAGTTGTGTAAATGGAAAGGCAGGTAGAAAGTTAGACACAGCTGAAATGATAGATTGATGAATAGAGATATGAATAGTTAGATAGATACAGATAGATAGACAGAAGATAAGTAAAGATCTCTGTGTTATACACTAATGATAGAGTCGTACCCTTTTTGATTTACACTATCTGGAGTCCATTTGTTTAAAGTAATTTGCAGCTGTTCCTCAATTCTCTCTCTCTCTCTCTCTCTCTCTCTCTCTCTCTCTCTCTCTCTCTCTCTCTCTCTCTCTCTCTCTCTCAAATGAATAGCCAGGCGAGTCAAACAAACAAGCCATTACAGAGACCATTTAAACCTCCCCCTTGCTAGTTTATACGACCAGCATCTCACTGGACAAAATCCCAGAAGGAGGGGGCATTCCAAGAGGCAGGACACCCCCACCACTGTGGATAGAATCCCAATGGATTAATTCCAATGGGGATTAATAGGGAAATTCCATTGGTATGGCAAATGAAAGGATATATTGTTGCAGAAAATGCCCCCGTCATCTGCTGGTGTTAACCATCGTTTCGTTGTGTTACGCTTGATCATCCGGGCAAAAAAATGGATTACAAGAATTTTCAGTTCGCTTGTAATTAGATTTCATCCTGAAGGTTTTCTACCGGGCGATTAGATCTTCTTTTTTTTAGGCTATCGGGGAAAAAAGAGAGAACTATATCTTCCATGACACTTTAGAAATGAGATCCTATCCTTTATGATACTTTAGAGATGAAATCCTATTCTTTATGATACCTTAAAAATGAAATCCTATTCTTTATGATACTTTAGAGATGAAATCGTAAATCTTTATAGAAGATTCATATATCCCCTATTGCCATCCTCACACATTTGCAAAAAAAAAAAAAATTTTTTCGGGAAATTTGAAAAAATAAGGGAAGCGAAATGTTATGAAGGGTTGAACTGCACTTTGAATAATGCGTTTTTAACCGGATTTTCCAATCCGTTTATTGGATTGGTGTGAACGGATAGATGAGCGGCATCCGTACGAATCTATCAAAGTTTTTTTTTCTGTAACAGTTGTTAAAAAAGGTAAATTAATAATTTTGTGTTGTCCGAATGTGCATATTTTAGAATTTTTTTTGTCACTGATTTAACAGGTATATGTCATTTTTGCTATGGCAAAAAAAAAAAGGTTCGGTTGTGGAATTCTCTGTAATTAAATAGATATGTGAAATATATACATATGATGATCATACGAGTTCGTGATGATAAGTCGTGAAGCGTATGTGAGTACGTGGTCTGTATTGGTAGAACAGCGGCTCTCTGTTGTAATGTTGGGAATTAAAATAACTTGGTTAAGTACTGGCAGCGCCTGATGATGAGGTGGACCGTCTCCACGAAACAGGTCGTGCCTCATGTATAGAAAAATTACATGTTTGATAAGATTGCGAACTAATGAAGTGCGACTTTACCTTGATATATATATCCTTATCGTGGCCAAGTAGGACGAAAGGAAGACTGAACAGTATAAGAAAAAGAATAGAGAAGAAATTGATTTAAACTCCTTGTGTGTTGAAGAAGAGGTACTTCAGATAACCTTGCGGTACCCCGTGATGGGGAGAATGACGCCCCTGATGATAGAGAATCACTGTTAACATGGTAGAATTAATGACGGCATTTATGTAAAACGTCCGAAGTTTTGGATCACAATTTCTCTAATGTTCTCTGCATTGGAGTGTTTAGCAGACAGAGTAGAAGACGTAGTTATACGGGGTTGAGTTGCGATGCTCTTGAAGTTTAGCTTCATGGAAACGAGTGACAATCTAGACAGAGGTGCAGATGGAGACTGTTTTTCTTCTTTTGCTGTGCATCTTGTCACCAAGTTACTGCTTCCCTTCTGTATTAGAGCAGAGTTCCGAGTCAAGAAAGGAGACAGGTGAAGTACGAGAAGTGAAACAAACGAGGTGTGGAAAGCGAGGTCAAGTATATGTAGAGAGTGGGGAAAATCGTCGTGAAAGTGAAGAGAGATGGGATGAGGTTTCGTACAGATCGTTGATACGCAGAAGAAAGAGGGCGGGCGACAGAAGTGAACTCTGAAGAACGTACCTTTTTAGGGAGGAGAGAGAGAGAGAGAGAGAGAAAACTGAAGGCGGACAGAGGATCAGATCCCGGGAAAAATTTCATAACCTTTACGCTTTTTACGTTCCTGGTGCCACAAGCATCAGGAACAAAATCCATAAAACTACGACCAGGAGGATAGACACCGAGCAGAAGAATGGACGTCATATTTTCCATCTAAGAGTAGTTCCGCTATATGGTCAGCACAGATGGAGGCCCGCCTGGCCAGCAAAGTAGTACTGATCCTGGGGAAAAGTCTACATAAGCACTACGCAAGGACGGCAACTGGGCCCTACCGATGTTCTAGAGTTAGAGTTTTGGGGCGGTGAGGAAAGGATTGGTCGTGCTCATTTGAAGATGGAAATATATATGATAGGAAGGATCAGAGAAGGAAAAAAAGAGAGATTAATTGTGCTGGAGTGTTCGTAATGATCTGGAACTCGTGTTATTAGAGAAGTGGTTTGTAATGATCTGGAACTCGCGTTGGGTGTTTAATTAGTTTCAAACTGCTGCACAGGGGAAATAAGGCGAAGCCTCATCTGTTATAATAACGAGTAGGGACATCCGAGAGAAATTGTGAAGTTAGAAGCAAGTGTTTTGGACACATTAAGCACAAGCAGCTCCTGGAGAGGAAACGATGTTAGAAATCACAGTCACAGGATTGACAAGAGATGAGAGGAATCCTAAGAGACTTGGGCTTCAGATGAGAGGAATCCTAAGAGAGTTGGGCTTCAGATGAGAGGAATCCTAAGAGAGTTGGGCTTCAGATGAGAGGAATCCTAAGAGAGTTGGGCTTCAGATGAGAGGAATCCTAAGAGAGTTGGGCTTCAGATGAGAGGAATCCTAAGAGACTTGGCTTCAGATGAGAGGAATCCTAAGAGACTTGGGCTTCAGATGAGAGGAATCCTAAGAGACTTGGGCTTCAGATGAGAGGAATCCTAAGAGACTTGGGCTTCAGATGAGAGGAATCCTAAGAGACTTGGGCTTCAGATGAGAGGAATCCTAAGAGACTTGGGCTTCAGATGAGAGGAATCCTAAGAGACTTGGGCTTCAGATGAGAGGAATCCTAAGAGAGTTGGGCTTCAGATGAGAGGAATCCTAAGAGACTTGGCTTCAGATGAGAGGAATCCTAAGAGACTTGGGCTTCAGATGAGAGGAATCCTAAGAGAGTTGGGCTTCAGATGAGAGGAATCCTAAGAGACTTGGGCTTCAGATGAGAGGAATCCTAAGAGAGTTGGGCTTCAGATGAGAGGAATCCTAAGAGACTTGGCTTCAGATGAGAGGAATCCTAAGAGACTTGGGCTTCAGATGAGAGGAATCCTAAGAGACTTGGGCTTCAGATGAGAGGAATCCTAAGAGACTTGGGCTTCAGATGAGAGGAATCCTATGGGCTTCAGATGAGAGGAATCCTAAGAGACTTGGGCTTCAGATGAGAGGAATCCTAAGAGACTTGGGCTTCAGATGAGAGGAATCCTAAGAGACTTGGGCTTCAGATGAGAGGAATCCTAAGAGACTTGGGCTTCAGACGAAGAAAGATGACGAGGCGAGTATGTAAACAGATGGTGTTCAACAGACGGGGGAGGCTGGATCCAAGGCAATTTATAATCACACAGAGAGAGAGAGAGAGAGAAGGGTTCCTGTTGCTTGATACTGTCAAGTGGTCCCTAGGGAACCATTCATACCTCCTTGACTGGTTGGGGGAGGAAGGTAGGCGTTCCCAACCCAGTGATATGTTGCGTGAGGATTTAGCTAGGAATATCCTTGTTTTTCATCGCGCACTGTGAGTTTCGTGTTGTCAAAATTATGTGTATCGTTTACAGTGTGTGTTTAAGGGGATTGAGTTTCAGCAACTTAGATGTAAATGAGTTCGAATGAAAAGGCAGCAATATGGACGATATGATCATTGCACGAAAGTGCACTTAGGAACTTACCGTGTTGCATTTCCTTGTAGTTTTATGCGTGTGTGTGTGTGTGTGTGTGTGCATATGTATGAGTATGTATTTGCATTTGTTTATGTATATATATTCACAAAACTAACCATATTTCCTAACTCTAAATTCTAAAAACTCAGCCCCTCCATCCACCGAGAGAAAATAAAAGTGTTTCATGCGCATCCAACACTTCTTTCTTTTGCCCAAGACAGACCTCCTGTGAGAGTGTGTATGCAGAGCGGTGGGTGTATGTTTGCCTCTCGGTACACCAGGTTAGAAGAAGAAGAAAAAGAAAAAAACATGAAAGGTTTCCAAAGAAGAGAGAAGATAGAATATAAAAAGAAAGACACGCAGGTAGAAAGGTTGAAGAGGGAAATATAGGAGAAGGAAAGATTAATGGCAAGAGATGAAGAGGAGATTATGACATACAGAATGACACAAGGGAAAAAGAATGGTAGGATTCCGAGTGGAAGAGGGAAATAGAAGGGAGGTAGGAAAAGCAGACGCTAAACTATCCTGGGAAATATCTAGAATTACACATATAAAGGCGAAAGACATACCCAGTGCCAGGGGAAAGTGAATCTTGTACCCTTCTGGGATTCTAATGTTTACTACGTCAAGAACAAGGATTCCAAAGGCCTTATGATGTCAAAAGAAAAGGAAGCAAAGACTTGAGAAGAAATAGATGTGAATGAAGGCAGAGGAAGATATCTTTGAAGAGAAAATAGAGATAAAAGAAATAGATCGAAATAATCCATGTATTCTTTGTTTTTTTTGTGCAAAGAAAAAAGGGTGTGATTGATATATTTCTCAAACACTGTAGAATCATTCAAAGGAATAGTTTTCTTGAACTATCAGTTTTGTTCGTCTGCCTTTCATCGTGCGCAATTTACCTAATCATTGATGACCGCTATCTACAGTAGAGAGAGAGAGAGTTCTAATCTCCCGGGGGCTCCCTCAGTCTCGCATTGGCGTCCTTCTTATAATCGAGGGAAGCAAAAACCGAGGGAGAGAGCTGAGTTGAACACAGCAGGAGCTACGGCGGCGCGAACGGGAACCAAAAGTCTTCGGTAGGCTTATCCTAGATGGCTCGAATAGTCTTCGTAATTATGATAATAATGATGCTAATAACTATGATGATAACTATAATAATAGTGATAACGCTACTGTTATCTATGATAATGATAGTTATAATAAGAACGATATTGATAGTAATGATAATAAGAAAGAGGAAGAAGAATTAGAAAAATAAGGATAAAAATAAGTGATAGAACATGTACACAACGCAATAACCCACTCGCTTTTAAATTGCTGTTTTCTATTAACAGATTAGTCGAGGATTGTCGTGGTCATTAGAGTAACTGGTGGCTGGGTGCTGAAATGACCTAAATTCCCTTAGTGTATTTCAGTATTTATCTTTTCCTTTTTTTTCGTATTTTCACTGGATTTCGTCAACTTTGTGTGGGTATTTGGATCACAGGTAGCTCCTACAATACCCAAATATTCCGAAGTGTATGTATATGACACTTCGAGGCTGCGCTATGCTCAGTAGCAGGGACAGGAGAGACTCCATTGACTCGACGGGTTTTATGACAAAAGTGTATTCTCCTTATTTTGTCAGATAACGAAGATACAAACGTCGCCAGACGTGGTTTGATTCACTCGCTCTGTAACCTTAATCAGGTGGAGTCCGGTAACGCACACACACATACAAACACAATTTAATATAGTATATATATATATATATATATATATATATATATATATATATATATATATATATATATATATATTGTAATACTGCAGTTTTATGCAGATGACACTGCTCTCCTGGCCATAAAGCCCATTCTTTTAGATAACCTTCCTACTGCATTAAGGGAGACACAAGAGGCTTTGATGTAGGGGGGATCACAGAGAGTAAGGCAAAGGCGCGGGGGGGGAGAAAAGGTGAAGAGAAAAATGGGGCTACGTTGGAGACCTGTCCCCCCCTTTTACGACACCATCTTGCTCTTACCTCTGTTGACGTGTTTACAAAAGCACCCACAGCTTTCCTTGGTTCCCTTGACCCCTCCTCCTTTCAGGCCAGGTGAATAGGGCGCCTCTGTTTTACTGTGGCACAAAGACTCCCACGCCTTCCCTCTCCCTCCCTCCCTCTCAACGACGACATCCTTCTTCCCCACGCCTCTTCTCCACGCCTATCTCCCCTTGCTTCGTCTTTTCCGTCTTGAAGGTCGTAAGTCATTTTCCCCATCACTTCGTGGATTTACGAAGTCGCTCATGAAGGTGAGTGTTGTGTTTGGTATGGTCTGTGACTGTGGTCCTCCTGCAGAACTGCTTGGTTTCGTAATGACTGGTGTGCGAGTGGGTAGTGTGTGTGTGTGTGGGTGTAATTACCCATTTGCACATTACGGTGAGGTAGTTTTACACTCGTGGGGCCTCGTCTCTTGTTCTTTCTACATCACCGCGAAGACTTCTGGGTCTCTCTTATCAGTTCCCGGCCTTCATCGGTGACCCATCTGCTAAGCCAGTATTTCTACACATCATTCTTGGTCATCACCTTCCTCATCGCCTCAACGTGGTATGAGGTCACCCCTTTCTCTTCTCTCCTCCAAAGTGGATGGTTTTATACCCTTCAACCTCCCATTATGGCTCAGGACTTTTAACCCGGCTAACATCGTGGTTCCTCTTCCCTTGACCTTCTCAGTGATATAATTCATCACAAGTGTACATATGATCTCCCACTCCCTACATCATATAAATCCAATTTAAAAAAACTGTTTGTAAAGGTCAAGTTACCTCTATTTCACACAACAGTTTTATGTCAGAGTTAATGAATCTGCCTGTTAATCATCGCCTGCCTTTGACACTTCGGGATATATTTTTTTTTCTTACCGTCACATTTCACCGCCCTGATGTGAGAGAAGTGTACCCTTTGTTTATAGCCAGTGTAGGGTAGCCTTAATTCCATACATGGCGAGTGATCGGATTCGATCCTTTATCACGTCGCTATCAGTCGACATATGGATTCGAACTACACAAGACTAAAGGGTTAGACCTGATCAAGTCACTGGTATTCAGATGTAAGGGTTTGGACTTCACTTACCCACAAACCTCAGTCTGAAGGACTTGGACTTTACATGGCCTTTGCATTTCACCTTGAGGTCTTCTCTCCAGTATTCCCTCAACATTCAAACTTCAGAGCTTCGGCTCCACTCGAGGTTTAGGATTTAACCTTCAGGTTTAAGATTAAAGAAAAAAAATGTATATACATCTTACTGTGTCTCGTTAGCAATCAGCCAAAGCACAGCGGTACGACTCTTGAGCACGACGGTACGACCCACTGAGCACGACAGTGTGAACCCTTTGAGCACGACGGTAGGACTTTTCCTGACGACAATGATATGACCCTTAGGCATGACGACACGACCCTTGAGCACGACAGGTCGACCCTTTAGAACAACGATACGACCCCTTAGGCATGACGGCACGACCCTTGAAGTGCCTTGCCCTTGATAATACCCAATAAGAGTCAGATCAACACCAGGCCATCGCAACCACGGATCATATCGTAAGCTCAATAGGTTAAGGGTATCTCAACTCTATATGTATACAATCAGTCTGTATAATCACTCTATGATTACTCTCGGTTTGATCATGAGATATTGGCATTACTGACAATCTTTTCTTCTTGATGTATATTCAGTCTCCTAACCAAGAGGGTTAACTTCTTTATTTCTGTTTTAGAGAGATTTTCAAAGATTCCAAACTGTTATATATATATATATATATATATATATATATATATATATATATATATATATATATATTTGTTTCTTTTTCACACAGAAATGAAACACGATAAGCTTCCAAGTGCACTTTCATGTAATAATCACATCATCAGGGAGAGACAAGAAAGAAATATAAGTCAGCTAATATAGAACGAAGAGACGTAGCTAGGACGCCATATGGTATATATATCAATGCCGGTCATTTTCCAATAGTATCACTCAGATAATCGACTAAGTGTGAGACCTGAAGTGATATAATTGTTAGAATCCATCGCTAATAAACCCAATAAACTGAATCTAATTATTTTTTCGAATACGAGTCAGTTTCAATTTGCAAATGGATGGAAATTTGAAGCTCGCTCAGGAGTCTCTCCCTCTGTCCACGGGTATCGAACTGCGATCGTCCTTGATGACCGACCTATTTTCAGGATGTGATTACAAATCAAATGTAATTGCTTCATTCATAATTACCCTCATGTGTCAAAAGGACACTTTTAGAATTACTCTCTGGTTATATCTAAAAATCTAATTCCTCTTATTCCATTCATTGCCCGATGAATAATTTGGATGCCTTTTTTTTTTTAAGTGATATGATATTGTATCCGTAGCAAAAATCTATTTGTCGAGTGCAATATACAGCATGTCCAGCTTGAGTTATGCGACGCAGACGTGACGCTACAGAGATGTTGGCGACGTTGCTTAACATCCTCTTCCGTTCCCCAGTTACAGATGTCTCGCTCAGTCGTCTGTTGCCATGAAATACACCGAGTCAAAATACAGGATTTCAGTCACTTGTCAAAATTCGAATTGGGTAGTCACTTGTCTACCAAATGGCGTCCTAGCTACATCTCTTCGTTGTATGTTAACTGACTTATATTTTTTGTATCTCCTCTGATGTGATTATTACACGAAAGTGCACTTGGGAACTTCTGTTTCATTTTCCCATATACTCATAGGAATATATATATATATATATATATATATATATATATATATATATATATATATATATATATATATCAGCGGCCTTAAGGCTTCAGTGAGAAGTCAGTAGACCTTAGACGTCTATGTGAGGCAGTGAGCTTCAAGTTTCTGAAAGAAGCAGTGCCCTTCAGGTTTCAGTGAGAGGCAGTGACATCCTCCTCGGGCATCTCTGAGCATCAGTGGTTTTAGGCTTCAGTTGAGAATCAAGAGACTTCAGGTTTCTTTGACCACGAAGATGGTATGAGATCAGCTGCTCATATAGTCGAGGTCATTTTGAGGCTGGTGGTGGGAAGAGTTGAAAGGAGAGAGAGAGAGAGAGAGAGAGAGAGAGAGAGAGAGAGAGAGAGAGAGAGAGAGAGAGGAACATATCTCTGGTCTGGCACATAAAACTGAGGCAACTTTAATTTGTGATAAAAGATGAGAAATGGTTGAGGACTTTTAGAAAAAAAGAAGAGGGAAAGTTAGATCTGCTGTGCATGCAGGAATGAAGAGGGAGAGCAATGAGTTCATATAAGTGGAGAGGAAATTGCAAGAGGATTAGCTATGCATAATCTGAAGAGAAAGAGATCAGAAAAATATTGGAAAATATTGGATATTTAAGGGATAGATCTTAAAGACCTTATGAATGTTTCATATGGGTAGAAAATGCCGTATATAAGGTAAATAAAAGAGGATTTGCCACTGAACATTATAAAGGTATCTAATGGTTTCAAGGCATGGAATGTGGGATTCAGAAAGAAGGGGTAACTTAAGGGTGGGGTGAACTCTTGGGTCATAATCCTAAGTATGAAGGTGTTCAAGAACACAATGCGTCATCTAAAGTGATTAGAAAAGAAGAAGGATTTGATCAAATGTTTTCTGAAGCAGAGAAAGGGGAACATGTTCTTATAATCACCTCACAGCCCCAGACGAAGCAGTAGTAACCCAACGGTATAGATTACAAAGTTGAAAAATAAGGAAAAGAAAAAAATGGGAGATATAGAAGAGAGAGAATCAAAAATGAGGAGAGAAAGTGAAGGGAAGGAATCAGGATGCTAAAATGAAAAGGAGCTTTTGTCAAATACGAGACAAACACCCATAAACTGGGGGGGAAAAGAGAGAGACATAGAGATACGACACGATCTCATGGTGGCAAGTGAGACACAGGCTGACAGTAGAAGAGACTTATTCATCAGTAGACAGATAAGCGGAGCCACAACACAAAATACTAGGAACAGTGGAACAAAAACGTTCGGTTGAGGGGAGTGTGGGGTGGTGAGGTTGGTCGATCAAACTTAGAAGAAAATGGGCAGAAAATGGCAAAGAATGAGGAGAGGGAGACTTAGAGATGGTACAAAGTACGGTATAAATATAATAGCTACGGCAGAAATGAAAGCGTAGCAAGAGGGGTTTTTAGGATGAAGGAAGGTAACACAACGTAGCCCGAGAATGAAGGACAATGAAGAGAGCTATACAAAAGGCAAACGCATCAGGGAACAAAGAAGGAGCTATTTTGGTCAAGGATAGGAAATGAAGGAGTCCTCAGAAGGGTCTTTTCGAATAGCCATAGGATGCGAGGGAACGAATGAGTATCTAAAGAGGAAGGGGGAAGCGAGAATGGCGGAGAGAACAATAACGAAGATAAAGAGGGAGAAATAATGATCAGTGATAACAAAAGCGAAATCTAGGTAACGAGAATATCCATCTCAAGACTTTCTGAGAACGGTGTCCCGGGGAAGTATGAAACAGACCGAAGAAGCCAAAGAGGAGGCGAGGGACGAGAAATTATGGAAGGAGCAAGAAAGAAACGAAGAGAGAGAGAGAGAGAGAGAGAGAGAGAGAGAGAGAGAGAGAGAGAGAGAGAGAGAGAGAATCAGATCGACAGTAACAAAGCCGAAATCTGGGTCAAATGGTAGCCTGGGAGATGAAGATGATCCAAATGCTGGGAGGTAAATGGAGTGGATGGATTTGGTGTGGCTGGCGCGAAGGAAATTTCAAAAGGAGAAAGACACAGCCATAGGACTGAGAAACGGCGGAGGGCTTAGGAGCCATCTGTATACGAATGGGAGCCGTAATGGTCTGTGTAAACCACCCAGGAATGAAGTCCATTGACCATATGCTGAGAGGGCCTGATGAGCTGGTGGTGATGGAGAAGCGAAGAAGGATAGAGAGCAACAGACGATCAGGATTTGGGATTACGTGATGGACAAGAGCATTAGACACCATCTTCACGATGCTCCAAAACTACAAGAACTCCTCTTATAGGAGGAAAAAAGATAAAGGCAATAATGGATTAAGAGAAGTCGTAAAGCAGAAGACCTCCAGAAATTATCAACTGGTGTTTTGTTGGGAGGAGGAGCACACATCAGAACTGCAAAACATCATATGGGGAGGTGATAAGATGACACTAACAGCGTTAAGGGAACCTCAGGGGAGTTTTCTAGGTAATGGCGGAATTATGCAAAGGAGTTACGCCTCGGGTCATGTTCGTTCTGCGTAGCTATGAGTAGATGGGGAATAAAATGGGAGATAACTTTGATGGTTGATAAGTCGATGATTGCGAAAGACAAGAAAAAAAAAAGGATTGTATGAGTGAATTGATGTGAAAGACTAAAGTAAGAAGGACTGTGGTGTATATTTAGGATAAAGATCGTTAATGGCGGAGAGCAAACAGAGGGAAGAAAATAGTAAATAAAGACAAAATGAAAATGTTCAAATAACTCATATTCGCTGTTGGGTGAGTGAAGTAGAACTATGAGAGATAGAGATGAGGAGGTATGTGGGGAGTGTATGACAGAGATAAAGAGGAAAGAGGTGGATCGTCCGAGAGAGAGATAAGGAGGGAGGAGACCGTAGGATACACATGGTAAAGAAGGGGAGAAAAAATGGTAGCAGCCAAGATGGAGACAGGAAAAAAAAAAGAAAGCTAGACTGAAACTTCAGGTATCGTCTGTGACGAGATGTCCATTGACCTGAGAGCTAGGAGACACGTCGAGAGCACAGGCGAGACCCTGGCAGCCAAGAAGAGACCCATATATATATATATATCGAGATGCTCGACGTTCTTCTATAGCCCATAGACATGCGAGCCAAGAGGGCCTATAGGGAGCAGTGGTGACACGAGACATGTCGCATGGAGCGGAAACTTGGGTCAACGTATATATGACACAAGGACACCATGGAAGACTGAGATACGAAGGCTTCCAGTTCGAGTCTGGAAGACGTTGCTTAGTGAATCGAAACAAGTGATGATGATATTGGGCAACAATGGTTATATATATCTGAAATAATGGAATAAAATGCTTGGAGCGGGCGAGGCATGTGGTTGAAGAGAGGACAAGGAAATAGATTGTGAAGAGCAAGTGGTGATAACAGGGGAAAAGAATAAGGTGGAGAGAGGAAAACGCAGTACGATAGAGGTGTGTGATCAGAAAGAATATGAAGACGATCGTGTGAAGCAATAGACAGGCAAATATAGACGAAAAAAGGAGACGATATCTGTAGGCGTTGAGAACAATAATTACCTTGAACTCACAAAGGCCTTCTAGTCTTTATGAAGGGTTATTAAATGCAGCAAAAGGCTTTCCTCGGGAGAGAAAGACATGTGTTTCGAGGTCATGGAGAGGAGGGTGAGTAGTTCCCACTAGTGTGTCTGTGTCAGGCATGTGTGTTGCCCCATGGCTCTTAAATCTGTTCTTGGGTGAGGTGGAGAAGGAGGTCAGTGAGAGGAGTCTTGGAGCGAGGATTCGAGTCTACAGCTTTTTGCTGATGACGCGGCTTTGGTGGCAGACTCCAGAGAGAAACCTCAGACGTTGGTGGCAGAGTTTGGGAGAGTGTGAGAATGGGGGGAAAAAAGGTGTGGGTAAATGTGAAAAAGTAAGGTAATGAGGTGCAGCAGAGGGAGGGTGAGACTGAACGGCTTAAGTGTAAGTTTAAATGGTTGAAACCAAGAGGAAGCAGAGCGCTTTAGGTACCTAAGGGTGAACGTGGCAGCGGATGGAACCATGGGGGGCTTATACATGGTTATATGGATATCATTTACTTACCCATTTATGAAATTGATCAATTACAGTCTCGTAATGCAATGTAAACATACATTATCCGACATGTAAACACCCGTAAATAATACACAGTCTTGTCTACCACGGAAGATGTGTGTAAATAAGTGTAAATAAGTAAACTTTGTAGATAATCGAGTCATCTATGTTGTCAAGAGCGAAGTGTCGGTAAAATAGTTGTGTGATAGCATGCTATCCCCTGTTTTTTTACCACACGTTTTTTTCTTTAAGATCCAAAATCATCTTTATTTATATGTGAGAAGTCCCTTGTTCAACTGTGATTATTCAAACGGGGAATTACTGGAATGCGAACGTGATTCACTGTATCGCACACTATGCCAACGCATTTCTCATACTAGGTCATTCTCATGCTTTGGCCTTGTCTTCATCAAGCAAACTTCTCCTTCATTTTAGGCTAAATTCCGATTCAAATCGCGGGAGTTCCGCTCGTATGTCGTGCGGGAGTGTGAGTGACCGGTTGTATAAAAGCCGTCCCCGGTAAGGTATGATCATGAGGGGACAAAAACGTGATAAGCGACACCGTAATTTGACGTCAGCAGGGAAAACGTATAGAGAAACAGATGGCGTCCTACCTACGTCTCTTCGTTGTATATCAACTGACTGTCATATTTCTCTCTTGTGTCTCCCCTGATGATGTGATTATTACACGAAAGTGCACATGGGAACTTGTTTCCTTTTTCCCCGTGGACGCATAGGAATGTATATATATATATATATATATATATATATATATATATATATATATATATATATATATATATATATATATATGTGTGTGTGTGTGTACTGTAGTTTCATGTCGACTGTGTATATAGATCAGGAAGAGTAAAAAAGGCTATACCTCACTCAGTCTTGCTTACGCCCCAACAACTTTGTCATGGCGCAGCCTCGCAACTTGAAGGCCATAAACAAACAAGTCCATCCCGATAACCAAAACCAGGCGTCGTCGTATCTCTCCACACACACACACACACACACACACACACACACACGGACATAAAAAACGGGACATAGATCAATTGGCCAACAAAGAGAGAGAAAACTTGTATCAGGATTTCTCTTTCTCTTCGAGTGTTAAACTGTTTTCGTCTCTTCCCTCTGTCTCTTCTCTATCTTTGCAAATTCCTATTTGCATGTTCAGTTCCTTTAAGAATATTGTTACTTATAATATCGGCTACTTATTACAAATCATCCATTTTAGATCATCCTTCGCCTCTGTATCTTCAAACAGCATCTTCTGTTTTGAAAATTTGGTTTTTCAGTCTTAGAATCATGATCCAATTGCTTTATGTGAATCTTTTTTTATATAACGATGGTTCAAATACCACATATTAGAATCTAATCCTTTATTCGTAACCCGTTGCTCTGTTTTTCAAGTTCTTTTCTTCTCTTATTTGCTTAGAATATCCTACTAGATATTACAAGTTACAAGGGTTTCGATATCTCTGAATGGGTTTTGTTCCTCATTCAGTTGGTTTCAGTTCTATTCTGTAAGTTTGAATTATCTCTATTCCAAAAGTTCCAGATCATTTTTGTGGGTTCCAGTCAGCTCTCAAAGGATGCCAATCGCTTTCTCTTAAGTTCCAGTCCTCTTATATAGTGATTCAGATCTTCCTCTAAGGGTTTGAATCCTCTTTAAAGTGGATTCGAATCTTTCTATATCTGGATATTTCGGTTCTCTTGTAAAGAGTTCCAGGCCTTCTCTACGGGTTCCAATCCTCTCTCCGCAGCTTCCAACCCCCACTCTGACCGATAACCACATCAGCGAGAGAGACGCATCTTCTCTTTAAGTTGCTCAAGATGGCCATTCTACCACCACTCCCCTTTCCCCTGCCCCAACCCCCTAACCCCAATACTTGGCCATGATCACTACGCCACACACCGCACGCAATTTCCTTCAAAAATACCCACCCCCCACCCTCCTCTCCATATCCCTTCGCACGCAATATCCCTTGACACTCGCACGCAATTTCCTTCTGGTTCAAACCCCCTTCTCTTCTTCCCCCTCCTCACTCCTCACTCCTCCTCCTCCTCCTCTTCTCGCCCTCCCTCACGGTGGATCCGCAACACGAACGCCTCACGCACCATCTCCCATCTTAACGCCCCTTTTTTTTTCGTTCCCTGAAGGACAATCGAACCCCACTCGTCCAGCACTCAAGATCCTCTTGTACCCACGGACTTATCTTTTCTATTTCTTATTCATCACTTTCTTCATCCACATGTGCATGTTGGCTTTTTCTTTTTTTTTTTCCTCCTTCGTTTTCTATTTCTTTCAGAAGGTGTTTCATTCCTCTTCCTCCTTCCCTTCCACCATTTTCCTTTTAGGTACATCCCATTCTCTGTATCAAAGCATCCTTAGAGTTACCAGTCTGTCGCTGTTTTCTTTTCCCGTCCATCGTGATGCAGTACACATCCACGCCACTCACTTTCTTCATGGTTATTGGCTCAGGTTGAGGAAGGGTTTTTTTTTTTTTTTTTCGAGAGTCCTGTGGTGGCTTCTTACTTCCCAGTAGCGAAGATGCCTTCGCCACCTCATGAAGTTTCCTAGAATGGCTTAAAGAAACAAGAAGAAAAGTGTTGCTGGAACTCCATGTTATTAGTAAACGTGTCAGACGAGTGCAGTAAGTCCCTCTCTCCTTCCGTCCTTCCCCCGGCGGTAAGCCTCTTATTAAAGCCATTTAGGAAATGGTCTCTTGGCAACACTCGAGACCCAGCTTGAACCTCACCTCTCCTCCTTGATGTCGTCTTCGTGGCGTGATGTACCCCAGCTTGTGGGAGGGTCGTGTCCCTATCTCCTAAGGCTATGTGATCCTTCCCACACGACCACGCCGAGGTAAACGTAATATCATTACTTGCTTGCCTCGTTTTTTTTTTTTTATATTTTTCCCTCGAGGTAAATAGCATTTGGAAACGCATTGTCATCCTCAGCGTTTGATTTGGTTCCATCTGGTGCTTAACGGGGTGTACAGGTCATACTAGCCGTCTCCATACGGGTGAGAAACAGGAGTTGAGCGGATAGAGATCCTGTTACAAGACGCGGAGGGAGGTGAATGTACTCCAAGACAAGGAGGCTGTAAATGCTCGCCTCTCCAAGGCAAAGAAAGAAATGGACTTTGTTCACTCGTGTACAAAGGAAGAAAGTCACTGGTGATAAGGTAATGCCACAAGACATGAGCCTATCTCTACCACTTTTTTTTGGGGGGGGGGCATATCGCTGGCAGTGGAACAAAATAGGATGAGAAATCCACCATTTCCAGGCAGGATATTCGCTTGCAAACCAGCATCACGTTCCATGAACATTATCATCGTAGATTTAGGGCTCTGTAGGGAGAAGGAAGAAGTGCCCCCCCACCCCCAGCGAGACGGAGGATTCTACTTCACATTCTCAGAATGACTCGACCATCAAGAGCAACGCGGAGTGACCCATGAAGGGAATCCTCAAGTAGAACGAGTAGATTCCTTTGAGATCCGAGTAAAGGAAAAGAATTCCCCCGGAAAGCGGCCCCCTGGGGATAAACACAGCTGGAAGGACATGCAATATCTAAGCAGTGATGGTGTATCAGTTTTAACTGTCAAGTACATCCTCCCATTCCCTAGATGGTAGAAGAGCTGGTGTGTTGTGGACTCGGACTGCCTCGGTCCAGACTGCTCTCTGGGTAGGTGATAACGTCATTGTTTCAAGCTACTCATCTTCAGTTTATTCTTTCGAACCTTCTCCACACCACAGACAGAAGTGATTTGGCCCTTAGTCCACGTAAGCCAAGTTTTTATTTCCTACTTTTAGTTACTGTGTGAGCTGGAACCACCCTTGCTCTTTATCTAGCTTGCGTTGCTGTAATCTACAGTTTACAGTTATGAGAATGTTAGATAGGGTTAGTCCTCTACCATTGCCCACACACCGGCAGGAGAACTGCTCAGGTGCGTAGATTCACAACCTGTATGTGGCTCTGGCATGCGTAGAGAGGTGTCTCGTAAAAGGGCATCTTACGTTCCAGTGAAATAGACGCACTTAGCTGAGGTTTCGCTGGAAAAGTGTTGGAGTCGTTGCGAGAGTCCTGACACCCCTCCCGTGTGTCGGTCTGGATGGTACTTCAGGAATGTGGGCTGGTCCTTCAAGTCTGGAATGACAGTTGTTTAGGACCCCCATGTGTGTACAAGGTCTAAAAGTCTGCAGTGGAGCCGACACCTAAGGAGGACCCCTTCCGAGTCGCAACCTACTTCGAGCTCACTTAGCTAGGGTGAGGTGGTGGTGGTTCTTCTGCGAGGCCTCACCTGGATCATCTACTTCGGGTTTCAGATCCCCGATGCTCAGAACACAGAGGATCAAACCTTGACCAAGACGATGCGACCCTTTAGCATAAGCTCAAGGGGCAACTGAAATACCAACGAGGCAGCTACAGTACACATATGAGCCGCATAGTCGTCCTTAAAGGTTTGAATTAAATCATCCATGTATAACTTACTGTGTGTCACCTCTGGTCAGCCACTTGGTTGAGGGTACTCCCATAGTTCGACAAAGAGCTACGATCATGCCTGTGTTTCCCCTACGACGAGTGTCATGGAGTCTGTTTCAGCCGTAGACTAGTGAGGCAGCTTCATTGACGGAGTTCAGGAGCGTATCTCATCCGTAGTCAAGCGCGGCAGAGAGAGAGAGAGAGAGAGAGAGAGAGAGAGAGAGAGAGAGAGAGAGAGAGTTTCCTATTCTTTGCCTATTCTCTGGTCCTGTTGTTCGGTCTCTCATCCTCCTTTAGGTATTTCTATTCCATGTTTAGGCTCTAGCGCTGTGCTGGGAATACTGGGAGGGAGGTATGGTACACTGGGTGACATCGGAGGGAGGGACGAGAACTCTCTCTCTCTCTCTCTCTCTCTCTCTCTCTCTCTCTCTCTCTCTCTCTCATCTACTTTCCTCTTCATGTTAACTTTCACGAACTCTCAGCCATCTTCCTCCCCTTCGTCACAAGCAGTGCTGCTCTTCCCTTTCCCTATCCTCGGCCATGATCCCACTACTCACGCACACACCCATTCCCCTATCCCTATTACACATTTTTTACCCATACACCTATCATACCCTACCCCTTCCACACACCGTCCCTTCCTCTATCACACCCCTATCTTTTACCCCATGTCATACCCCTTTACTGCTCCAATCGCACCTTTTTTTTTCCCTTACCCGTACCACACCACCTCGTCTTCTCTTATAGTCTTCCAATAAGAAAGCCTCATATCCACGCGTCTTATGACCCCTGGCTACCTATTCCTTTCCCCCCTTCGCTCTTAAGGAGGTGTAAGACATCTTTACATTGATAGGAACAACGTGAAGTTCCTTCTTTATCGCCTCCCAGCCCATCAGGACAACACGGACACACACACGCGAGTGTAGAACTCTCTCCCCGTAATATCCAAGTAGGTAAACACACACACACACACAAAGAGCAAATACATCTGCATACGTGCGGATTTGATAGATACATGTAACGCACACATGAAACAACTGAAGGACAATTTTGTAATGTGCATTTATTCTATTTTTTTTTCCTGCGACAGATTTCTCTCACAGCGGAAACCCAGGGACCTGTATGTTATTCTCCATTACTGAGACGTAAATGTAGTTGCTCAACTGGTTTTGGTGCTACAAAATGAGTTGGAGGTTTCACAACGTGAAGACAGAAAATAATAAGAGAGATCCGTAATTAGAACTGTTTTATATGAGTCATATGAAGCATAAGTTTCGAATGCAGATCCAAACAGCTATTGTTTTAAAGCTTTCTTGTCATTTCAACACCTATGGATTCAGGTATCACGTCACCTCGCTGTATCAATATGCCTGACTTAATGAATCCCCAGTATTCATCTGTCTCGAAGCAGTATCGAAATACCTTTCCTTCCCATGGCACATTTGGATTCATATACTTTGGAACCGCTAGCGATCTGAAACACTCGACGTCTTCAGTCCTGAGGGGTTCATGTGTCTCGAACTGCATCCGAATCAGTGCGATTCGTTGCTGGCAAACACAATATCTCGGAGTCAGTCTTATTCAAGTGTAGTGTCAATATGGATATTTGCCGGAAGTACCCAGCGCTATTGATACAGTGCAGTTTAGACTGTCTTATGAAACTAATGCAGAATTATACACAATATTTAAGAACGTTTCTGGGGAAACGTTTCTCGGTAGACGTTTATATGGTTCTCCATATCTCTCCTTGTTTTCGCAAGGATTCATATGTGTCTCGAAGAGAAGGATTCGGATAGCTTCGAAGCTTCGTATGAGACGCGGAGAAAATATTCGAGGCCTCCTAGAAGACTGTGAGATAATATTCCCCTCAAGTTTTGTTGCGGCAGTTTTGTATTTACTTTAATTCCTTCCCTCAACCGGAAGGCAAAGCCCTTAGGTAAGACCTTATGACCCCTAAGGTAAGATGGGTCGTTCTTCGACCTGTCCCTGTAGATCAAAATATCCTGACCTGACCCTATAGACTAAAATGTCTGAGCCAACCTACTGTCGTGTTCAAGCGTCATATCATAGTGTTCAAGGGATCAGAAGCATAGATTAATGGTATTCAACACTCTCTCTCTCTCCCTTTGTGATAGTGTTGTGTCCCGTTGCATCGACCAGATCGCGTGAAATTACCACACTGTGATCACCAGCCCAGAGAGGGAATAACTATGGTAATTTAGGTAATTGGAAAATCATATATATGTATATGTATATATATGTTAATATCTAGGCAGGTTCCCGCTACTGTCACAAGGCTTCCTTTAATGACAGATCGCTCGCAGTACCACGCCAGCCGAGGACAAAAGAGTACTGATGCTTTGGTAGGTTTTCGCTGCGATCGTTTACAGCTTACAAAGCGTTGAATGGATGCTATTTTAAGCATATCTCTCTCTCTCTCTCTCTCTCTCTCTCTCTCTCTCTCTCTCTCTCTCTCTCTCTCTCTCTCTCTCTCGTATGCAAGAGCACCAGCGAACATCCAGCAGCAATGGTTTTGTTTTCTTTTGACACTTGCTTTCCAACTTGGCGATCCGTCGCTCACGATGGAATGCTTGGCCGCCAGCAAACCAGGCGGTGGGAGGTAAAGGGGAGGGGAGGTGTTAGCTTCTGTCCTTCACCAAACCCCCCCTTTTTCCCCTTGTGACGCCATGTGATTCGTCCCAGCTCGAAGGGCATCAGCTGCTCACAGACACGTCGTCCCCTTCCTCCCTCAAGGCATTTTGTTCTTGGCTATCTACATAGCTCCATCCTCTTTACACGCGGGGCCCAGTTGAGCGTCGTGTCTTCCAAGGCGCAGATAAAGTCGTGAGGCGACGGAGGGGAAAAGCGTGTAGTGACCGTCTACGACTGACGGACTAGCGTCGGCCATGTTACGACAGGCAGACCCCCAGTCAGTCCGCCACAGCCAGCAGTCGGATGCCTGGAAACATTCGGTCGATAGACTGACACACACACAGCGTGTGTCGGAGCTCAACCACACTTGGTGTTCACTCCCGCTCAGTGTGTCAGTATGTCGTGTGTGGGGACGCGGGGTTCATTCTCGGTATGTGCACGTTCTAGTCACGCAGTGTGCAACTTGGTGTTCATGCTCGTATGGTACAACACACACACACACACACACACATGCAACGCTTTTCATTTAGAAAAATATGAAAAAAGATGAAAAACGGAAATGGTACCAAGTAAGGTGTGTATATATATATATATATATATATATATATATATATATATATATATATATATATACACACACACACCTAAAACGACCCAGGGGAATGTCACAGTCATTCGAGATGATGCGATAAATAGGTTAAATTGGGTGAGCAAATTGGATAATGACAAAATTGGGTCCTGCGTGATACATCTTGTTTCTTGCAGATGTCTGGAAACGTCACATTTCCCCCATTATGCGTAACATCTGCTGGTATTTTGACCACCAGTTAAACACATATCTTCAGAAGGTTGTGGGGAGGGAGGGTGTGTGTGTGTGTGTGTGCCACTTTCACGACAGATAATTGGGCTACCTACCATCCATCTATTGTTATCTATCTAACCTTAACGCAGGATAAAGTAAGAAGAGAGAAGCTAATATCATTGGTAGCCATTACTCCAAATAACAGATCATGCCTTTATGACCAATCAAGAATAGAAGTTATCTGAAGTTATCAAATATAGAAGTTATCTGAGGTTATCAGATATAGGGACGTCCTTGGAAGGAATCATTATCAGGATAAGGTTACATAAGGTCGTTCATCGCCCTTGAGTGCGACTGTGTACGAGTCTTGAGTGTGATGGGATGACCTCTGACCTGATGACCCTCAAGGGAGAATGACCAGGTGACGTCTTCACTGTGTGTGTGTGTGTGTGTTATACAAGGTTATGAGACCGGGGGTCAACATGAGTGTCGAACTCTCTCTCCCCGTAACACACACACATAGCAACGCGCGCGCGCACTGTCTCTCTCTCTCTCTCTCTCTCTCTCTCTCTCTCTCTCTCAAAACGCAAGGAATATCTGAAGCTCGTCCCTGCACGGCTCCCGCACTTTGCTCATTCAGCCGGATGTCTGGAACATAAAGCCACCGAGCACACGAGGAACCCGACACCACACACACACACACACACACACGCACGCCTCTGAAGCCGAGGTAAGGTGTACACACTTGGGTAGGGAGGTCAGAAGAGGCCAGTGAATGAGAGGCGAGTGGAGAGAGGGAGAGCGAGAGAGAAATAAACGTATTCAATGTATAACACAAGAGAGTGACTGATACATAAATGTATTCAATGTATAACGCAAGTGGAGAGAGGGAGATAATTACATGTATTCAATGTATAACTCAAGTGGAGAGGGAAGTGATAAATTAATGTATGCATATGACCAGAGACGAGAGGCGAATGAATGAACGTATTTAGCGAATAACGCAAGTGGCGAGAGACTGTTGAATGAATGTATTCAATGTATAACATATGTGGGGAAAGACTGATGGATTTATATATGCATATATTATGCAACAAGAGTAGAAAGAAACTGATGAATGAACATGTGTCTAACACAGATGAAGAGGAAATAATGAATGTATGTATGCAATGTATAACATTAATGACGAGAGACTATGAATGTATGAATATAATGTATAATATGATTGGCTGGAGACAAACTGATGAGGGGTCTTCCATGTACATGTGGTGGGAGGCTTAAGACAGGATATAAACAATGTATGACTTTCTTGTGTCAACAAAGACATAGCTTGAGTGTGTGTGTGTGTGTGTGTGTGTGTGTGTGTGTGTGTGTGTTTACTCTTTATGATTACTATTTGTCTACTTCGGGGAGAGAGTTTTACGTTCGTGGTCCCTCATCTCTAAACCTTGTATATTCTGTGTTTATGTTAGCCCAGACGGTACGGACAACTGAGGCCCTTAATCATTGCCTGAGCCAAGTACCCATTTTATCGACCACCCTTAGGGGGTGGATGAACAGCTGGGTTGACTGTGGACCAACTGACGCCAGCAAAATTCGAACCTTTGCGCTTAACCCTGGGCGGCCTTTGAATGCGTCACTTTCAGGAACTCTAACCGATACACCACGGAGTATTATGTATATACGTAAACACACATAAACACAACCAGGTTAAACAGCGTGTGTGTGTGAATGTGTAAGTAGATAATGAATAAAGAACGGTTTGTTGACATTAGGAAGGCAATCAGCTGACGATAAAGTTGTGTGTGTGTGTGTGTGTGTGTGTGTGTGTGTGTGTGTGCTGTTAATGCATTGTTTAGTGCGTACGTGGATGGAGCCTTACATTCATGGGAACCCCCGCCTCTTATTCCTACATTACTCTCATACAGCCCTTCAGTTTATAAGTGCTGGTCGCCTCTATTTGCTCCTGAGTTGAACTGGTCCCAGAAATCCACAAACTCCGTTGCTGAAGAAATAATTCTTCACGTCCCTCCATACATCTCCCTCCTTGACTTCTAATTGTGCCTTCTTGTCTTGGACTGTCTTCTTGTATCGAAGAACAGCTTTACACTATCGTCTTCCCAGACTATGAAGAAATTTATGTATAGTTACAACTCAAGTTATCATGTCTCCCTTAGGTCTTATTTTTCTTCACTGTGGCGAAGCTTTTCGTGACTCAGTCTACTCACTCCGTGCACCACTCGGCTGTTGAAGTCCTTTGGACCTCCTCCAGCAACTCTCCATGGCTCTTCAAACGAGGAGAGATTCCCCAGACTGCTGCAGCATATTGTAAGGTCAGGTTAATGCACGTCCTCTGTATCTTCCACAACTATTTCACAGTCCATGAATTTGACGGCAATTCTGACAATGGCTGAAATATATAGTTTGCCTCTCTCCCTCCCTCCCTCACAATCCTTCTCACGTGCTCTTCTGGTGAAGGGGGTTGGCATTATATCAAACTCCAACGTCCCTTTCCCCAGTGCGACGCTTGTGATTCATGTACCTTCAGTATGGCAGTCACACGTCTGGTCTATCTCGCCTCATCCTTGTCCTCGAGACTTTACATTTTCTGGGGTTTCGATTTCATGAATCATTTGTTCGACCACTGCGGCATCTCGTCTGGGTCCCTCTGCAGCATTTTGCAGTCTCTGTCGCCTCCAGACTTTTACTGTGATCTTTGGTTCATCAGGGGAGTTACTGAGGGATGGATCCAATAAGACTCTTGAATCGCTGACGTAAATCAGAAATTGCAATGGTCCTACTCTTTGGCCCCTGAGGGACCTCAGTGGTCACCTGACTCGTCTTGGGAAGGCTTCCTCCTGGCGCATTCTCTGTTCTCTCTCGCCCAGGTGAGTTGTCAGGCCATCTCAGCAGCCCGTCCCCTAAATCCAGGTTCGATGATTGGTTACATCTTTAACAAACTTCTGTAGATGACAATACTAGAAGATTCTCTTGCAGTTCAGGCGTATACAGTCCACCGACCCATCTCCGTGTTATTGCTTTACTCGTTCATAAAAATCCAATGAATGGGTGTATACAGTCTACAGACCCATCTGCGTGTTATTGCTTTACGCGTTCATAAAAATCCAATGAATGTGTAATTACCTGTTTGTACGACACAAGGAGGGAGTTGAACAGTCGTGAGGCCCCATCTCGTGTGTGTGTGTGTGTGTGTGTGTGTGTGTGTGTGTGTGTGTGTTACAGGAAAAGCGTTTTACACTCGTGTTGCCCTACTTCTTAACCTTGTATATTCACTTTGTATTTTCTTCCTTGTGTACACACACACACACACACACATATACACACACACATACGCATGACTGTGACTGCGTGAGGCTACACTGCAAATGAAAATCCACCCACAGCGAGCCTGTATCATCGCAGCAGTGGACGAAAAGGATCACAGTCTCGAAGAGGAACTTCTTACTCCAAGGGAGTCCATCTTTTTTCTCTGCTGCTGAGTTTTAGCGCAACCCTGAAGCTACAGGATTCCCATGTAGATAGATAGATAGATATGTAGATAGATAGATAGATACTGCTATATATATATATGTCTTACGCTTCTCCAGTCTTGCTGACAGCGTCTCGACACATTTAAAAGACCAGGACGTGTATAACGCCAGCAGCCTCCTCCTCTCCATGCCATGGGATGGGAGAGTGAATCAGACCCACTGAATGTCTTTGCATCTTGCCAGAGATTAAATGTGTGAATCCCCAAGGCAATCAGGACGTAAGCGTGATGAGGGGGGAGGAGGACCACCACCACGACGGCAAGGTATTGGTAATCAAGGAAACGCGAGACAGAGAGAGGAGAAGGGAGAGGGGTGGGGGAGAGGGAGGGTGTATGTAAAGATTGAGAGAGAGAGAGAGAGAGAGAGAGAGAGAGAGAGAGAGAGAGAGAGAGAGAGAGAGAGAGAGTGGTCATGAGGGGAACCAGAAATGATTCCGATGAGAAGGTCGTACAGAGGGAGCGTGGAACAGAAGGCAATGTCTAATGCAAGTGGGAAGAAAAGGTAAGAGGGGGAAGTGGAAGGAACTTATGGAGTTGGGGAGAGAGAGAGAGAGAGAGAGAGAGAGAGAGAGAGAGAGAGAGAGAGAGAGAGAGAGAGAGACAGAATCTTGAAGCCCAGAGAAGAGGAGGTTTGTCGAAGCCTCGGCAGTTGAGGTGGTTCTTGAACTGGGTTTCCCTCCGCCACGCCGAGGGGAAAGTTGCTGAAACCCAATGGGAAGAAGCTCCTGAAACCCACTTGGTTATAAAGTCGTTGAAGCCCGGGAGAGATAGGGTGTTGAAGCCCCTGTGGATAAAGGGGTTATAGAATCGAGAGGGGGGGGGGGAAGGAGTATTCGATCCCTCTTGGGTAAGAAGTTGTTGAAACTCAATGGGTTCTGGAGTTGATAAAGCCTTAGGGAGGTGAGATGGTTGGCAAATAGATAGGAAGGTCGAGTACAAGGTGGGTAGATAGATAGGGAGGTGAGGTGGTAGATGAGTAGATAAGGAGGTAGGGTCGGAGGTAGGAAGATAGACGGTGAGTTGGGGAGGAAAACGGGTAGATAGACGAGGAAGTAGATTGGAGGGCAGGTAGACAGACTAACCAACCTTTGGCCATGCAATAAACACAACCAGCCGATAATGACGTAGTTATTAATTGCTACTGAAGGTAATTACCAGAGGATAATTAGTCTATTTTGCATTAACAGAGCATAATGGTGAATAAATGTATTGCTATACAGACTATGACGAGCAATTACCTTCAAGAATTCTCTACATAATTTATGATTATTTTCTTTCCGCTGTTCTACAGACAATGTCATGGGTGCCGCGCTTTAAGCTATCCTGTAGTAATTACTATGCAAATCTAGCCAAATCGTCGTAGAAAAGAACTGCCTGTGCAATTAGACTTATTCTTAGGTCGATTTATTATGCAGAATATGGCCTGGGTTGTATGCATGACGCTTGGAAAAGTATGTTTTCGCATGCAAGTACAATGGGTGGCTTTCACTGTTGGCTTTTGTGAATCCCGTGTTGTGATTAACGTTTAGTTGTGTCGTGGTTGTATTTATCATCTGTCCAGGTGGATTTCTGTGCTTTTTTTTATCCGGTTTCTATGGTTGCAAGTAAATCTCTCTCTCTCTCTCTCTCTCTCTCTCTCTCTCTCTCTCTCTCTCTCTCTCTCTCTCTCTCTCTCTCTCTCTTTGTAAGTACTCAAGATTAAGCAAGATTGAGTAAGTACCTTTGTTACAAAGAAACATACATCCTTTTCTTTCACTTCCACACATGTATATTCATATTACAAACAGGTGTATACATATGCAAATACGCAAGATTCACATATATTGTGTATATGTTTATGTGTGGTTCTGTATACGTGTGTATAGCTGTAGATCAGTAGCTTTACATATGGATGTATGTGTGGACGTTAACGATAGACAGAAACCAGTAAATGTCTACCAGTGCAATTTAACGACCCAACTTTTCACACATTATGCAAATTGTTTCCGAAATGTTTCGTGGGGAAAAACATGTCATTAATTCCCATCGTCAGATGGAATTTTTGATCCCTGAGCGAAAAATTTACGGCAATCAGTTCTCTGATTAAAGATCGAACAGATTCCCTGCTTTAGCGTGGTAGTGTCAAGAACAAAAGAACAATGGCCTTGTTAGCACGGTACATAATGCACTGAAACCAGAGCATTTCATACACAGCTAAGCGCTACACATTATTCATTTGTTTACCTGGATTCCTACAGATACTCTAGGTTAGTTCGCCTTGAGCTTGATGCCTCCCACATATAACATCGATCCAACTCATTCCATCCAGCGCACGCATCCCACCCTCCTGCATGTTCGGGCCCCGATACCCTAAAGCAAAAAGATTTATGCTATTTCGCAACGAAAGCTTTCGTGCCGAGCCGCCCTGCCTCTAACCCTTCCAGGCGAGAGACGTGAGAATGTTAATGGGGTGATGGATTCATTTTGTGGATGTGATGCTTCATGTTCAGCTATACACATAAACCAAAAGGTAATTTGAGATTTGATCGTTCTTGAATAAAGAAAGAATAGGGTTTATTGGCATTAATGTGACTCATTTTGAAACAGTTTGCAACTCGGTAACGCATGTGTGTGTGTGTGTGCACACACACATGCGTTACCGAGCTAGTGTATATAGTAAGAAGTGTAAGCTCTCCTTTTAGTTAATGCCCTGTTACAGGTTCTTTATTTAAGACATTTTAAAGAAGTTCAAGATAACAGTAAGTTTAAAGGATAGATTATGAATCTGCATTGTTTTTTTCGAGATGAAAATTGGTTGTCCTTCTTGAAATGAATCTATACAATACATAGATATCTGGGATTTTAGGAGGTTCTATAGCATACTAGTTTTGATATGATTAATAATATAAGGATATATACATAAAAGTGCTACTTACCTCTGTCATTAATCCCATGAGTACAATTATACCGATTATATGACCCCTTGAGCACGACGATACGACCCTTGAGCACAGTCGAACGACCCTTGAGCTCAGTGTTACGACTCTTGAACATGACGGTTCGACCGATGGGGCGCGGTGACCCGGCTACTGGACCCAACTAGTAAGGTTCATGTTAAAGGCTTCAGCCATCTTACCAGTAGCGGAGGAGGGTCGTACCTTCGTGCTTAAAGTTGTCGTACCATCGTACTCAAAGGTCGTACTGCCGTGCTCATAGGCTCGAACCAGTAACCCTCAAGGTTCTTCAAAAGACAATCACTCAAAGCAGGGGAAAGAAAGAAAGAAATACACACTGACGAACCAATATACAGTGGATGAAAAAAACTGTAATAAGAGGAAAAAAAGTTTTTCTCAAACACTGTTTGGAAGAGTGAGTCAGAGTGAGTGGGTATGGAGAGGAACTGCCTTGCCTGAACAGGACTGGTGTTATTCCCTTCCATTCTTATGTTCTTAGGAGGACAAAAAAGAGGCAGTGCAGGAGAGAGCTTTACATTACCTCAAGCGGTGTGCCAGTTTGTCTGAAAAGAAAAAAGGAGGAGAATATAATATATTTGCATTCTTGCATTAAAATGTTGTGTGCTTGGCTGTGCTTTGCTCGCTCGCGCGTTGGTGTGTGTGTGTGTGTGTGTGTTTATGTGTGTTTGTATGCATGAGTATTTTTGTATGTTTCTGCGCATGGTTAAAAACGTATGTCCAATTCTTTGCACATGTTATAAACAAGCAAATATAAGTGCGTGAAGACAGACGTCATCACACTGCACTGCAGTGTTGAGTATTATAAACGACTTAATACTATTCAAAACAAGTGAATGTGAAAGTTATGCACTACAGTTCGAGCTATGACCTTATCCGTAACTACAAATCCTTTCCATTTATATCTCGTTTTATGCCGTCAAGTGTCTTTGAATGATAACTCATAAGCATGGATTTTCACGTCACAGAATCTCGCTTGAATATACCAAAGGACTGATTGATTCAGGGTTCCGAAGCTTCGAACTCTTTTTCTTTTTTTTCCATGAGAGTTATCACTGGCTCACGTACAAGCGCCAAAAATTATATTTTGATTATTTTTCGTACCATATTCACCTTTATTTCCAGGCCTTCTAAATCTCGCACATGATCGTTCATTTAAAAACAAAAATACACGGCAAATAAAACTGAACCTGTGTATTCCGAGTCTTTCCAAACGAATCTCGGTGAATGACACCAAAGACCCGTCAAAAAAAAAAGAAATATCCGTTTTCTATGACCTCGAAGCTCCGAATCAGTACTGACGCAAATACACACACACATGCGAAGCCCAGTCTGAACCCACCCAATATGGCTCCTCAATCCATCATCCCCACACTGGCTGAACGTTGCTGATGGTTTTCCCAGTTTGTGTTCGGGTCTCCGTTAATTACACCACGGGGCTGTAACGAGCGACAGTGGCTGTTGCCATTAGTGGAGCAATTAACTGATAAGCGACCCAATTATCGAATGATTTTGATTAGTTTTGCCCTCGATTTAGTAACCATTTGATTCAAGAGATTTCTCAACATATTACTTTACAAAATTCATATATATATATATATATATATATATATATATATATATATATATATATATATATATATATATATATATATATATATTAGATTTCCAGTCAGAAATAAGGGAAAGACTCCTGAAAAAAAATTTTCTTTTTGGATTGGTACAAAAAGTTCATGTCAGAGGATCCGTCTCGAAATGGATTAAAGTTAAAGTGGAGTGCCGCAAGGGCTCGATTCTGGGTCCATTGCTCTTCTTGATCCACGTCAGTGTTTTGCCAGGAGGACTGGACTCTTACCTGAATAAGTTTGCTGATGATGCCAGTGGCGAAGAAAGCAAAAAAAAAAAAAAAAAAAAAACGTCTGCCGGCAAATATTGTATCGGCATTCAAATATATGGATAAGGATATACTCGGCAAGTTTTGTACATCATCAGACCTTAGGTGGATAGAATATGCTTCTCAAATTTGTCACCGAATTTGGAGAAACTCAGAGAACTAATAGAGAAGGTGCAGAGGAAGGCATCTGTGATGGAATCAGAGTTGAGACGGCTAAGTAACAAGGAATGTTTAAAGGCCTTAGATTTTCCCAAAATGAAAGGTTTTGGAGTAATAGGTTACCTGATCACAACCTTTCGAGTTTTTCAACTTGTTACGTGGCGTGAATAGCAAGCAGTTCAACAGATGCAAGGATAGAGCAACCAGAGGCCATAACATGAATTATAAAAGAAACTTGTTAGAAAAGATGAAAAGAATTATTCATTTCGTATGACTGCAACGAATGAGTGAAAAAAGGAGTAAAGAATGTGTGTGGACAGCTCGCAGATTTTTAAAAACTGTTTACAGATTTTTAGAAACTGTTTACAGATTTTTAGAAACTGTTTACAGATTTTTAAAAACTGTTTACAGATTTTTAAAAACTGTTTACAGATTTTAAAAACTGTTTACAGATTTTTAAAAACTTCGTACAGATTTTTAAAAACATTTTATCAGAAGGCGAGTTTCAAAGCAATAGGGCCCCACGAATGTAAAACTCTCTCCATACAGGACAGACAGGTAATTGCACATATGTAGGGATGCTGTAGCAAACTAGTTAGATATCAAACATGACAAAAGGGACTTTTTTCCTCTCTTTTTGGTCGTATTTATTACAAAGGGAATGGAAAATGAAATACTTCTAGTTGAATATGGATCATCGTCTATATACAGCAACGTTTAATGCATATGGAATGAGAACACAGACTTTATGGTGTATTTGATTCTCTCTCTCTCTCTCTCTCTCTCTCTCTCTCTCTCTCTCTCTCTCTCTCTCTCTCACCCTACCCCCTCCCACCTCCTGTAGTACTCTTTCATATCTCCAAATATTTAAAAAAGAAAGTAATCAATGCGTAATACTCTCAAAGTAATACAAGTTTTACAATTATCGAGCTTAATTATTTCATTTTTTTCTTGCACATCTCTACACACATCTTTGGCCCTTGCCCAGCGTCACTTGCCGAGAGTCAAAAAGAGAAAAATGGCTACGTTTGTCATAGGATAGGCGTTATCTCTGCACGTCTTTCATCCATTGAGGTCTATGGTCTTGCATACTTCCATCGATTTTCTTTTTAGTCCTACGGTATCGTTGCATGTGACAACTACTGTCACCTTAGGACGATCGTACTGTAGCGAAATACAAAAAAGTACTTTTGTACTTTTGATAAAGTACAGGATTGTTAGTACACTAAGCTCACTGCGTGGCCATGTTGTCCAATGTCTTTTTTAATATACCTGACTTCAAATTGTACATTACGTGTCTCTCATAGCATTGTGTATTACGGGACAATGCGTTACATTAAGAAATACAAAGCATCAAACCCTCTTACGGAGCAGGACTTTGCCTCGGATTACGTAGCGAGATAAGGATAAGAGTTAACTGTCTATGCAAGAGGGAGGCGCCACACGGTGGAAATCTGGTACAGGCCGAAGCTTTTAATTGGCATTAGATTTTTACATGTCCTACGAAGATTGGTCATGATGGATCAAGGGAGAGAAGGGAGAAAGAAAGAAGAGACGAGACAGGGGAGAGAGGACAGGGGAAGAAGACACAGGGAGAGAGAGAGAGGGGGAGGGGGTATGCTGGAAGAAGGGAAGAGGAGGAGGAGTAAAGATGGATGTAATCAAATCGAGGGGAAAAGGAAGGAAGCCCAGAAATGAATGATGGGAAAGGTAAAAGATTATTAGAAAAAAAGGGGAGATAATGAGGTAAGAAAAGGAGGAGATATAGTTGAAGGAAGAAGGAAAAGAGGATACAAATAAAACAGAAACGAAAAAGGAAGAGAAGAAGACGAATAGGAAAGAAGGAAAGAGTTATGGTAGAAAGACAGAAGGAGAGAGAGGGTCAGATAATGGAGAAAGAATGACGGAGTGACCAAAGCAGAGAATAAAGAGGGAGTGTAGGTGAATGGCGGGTGCAAGGTACAGAGAGCTCTGGAATGAATAACATAAGTTTAAGACTGAATGATTCGAAGAAGTCCCTTACACCGGGTAGAGACAGCTCATGGAATGTTGACACCGAACCACCGATGTACTTCATAAACCAGTTATAATCAATTGTACTACAGAATAGAGCTATAGAATTAATGTATCATAGATTAATCAGTAAGGTTGTAAGATGCATATTTGAAGACATGGATAATCGACACATTAAAGTCCAATTCGAGCAATGTTCTTTGAGGAAAAGAATAGAATAATAGTGGAGTTGTAGGGTCTATCGTCCAACATGCCTCACCCATGGATACTCCAAGTGATCTACATATCAGAAGGTGTTGGAAACAAGCCTGAGCTGAGACAACGAAGAGTGGAAACGTGTTGAAACAAGCCTGAGCTGAGACAACGAAGAGTGGAAACCAAGGATGTAAATGAATAGGAACATTCCAGAGAGAAACCTCTCCAAATACGGTACAATCATTCATGAAAATACGACAAGGGTTCGATGCAATCGAGGTCCCTAGTGAATGTCAAGTCGAAAAAGGAATTGTTGGGGTTTGCTGAAAGAGGACTTAACGAGAGGCCAGGACGGAGGAGGCACGCAGGAGGCCCTTGAGCGCTTGGGAGAGGCTCGACATCGCCCGTCAGGTCACGTTCGCTGGCGATGTACGGGAGTTTGCCAACGTAGCGGCCGAAGGAAGTGTCCACAGAAGGAGACCTGGAGCTTGAATTTATGTTATTGGTGTTGCGGAGGACGTGTTGCTTCCACGAGACTTTCCAGCGTGTGTCGAGGGTGGCGGTGAAGACATGTTCGGCGGATGGAATTGTCACTGTTGTGTCCAGAATCTTTGAGGCGTGATGGGACTTTGGGAGTCGGTTGTTGTTCTTGCATCGGCAGTTGGAGGAGGTGTGTCATATTTTTTTTTTTTTTGTCAGCGAAAACTAGGACAGGACGGGCTAGGGAGGTCTAGTAGAACACCTTGGGGTTCTGGCCCCCTTAGGAAATACGGAGGAGTTTGAGATGACGTATCTGCGAAGGAACGTTCTTGGACTTTGCTGGACTCTCGAGAGATGAGTTCGGTGATTAGGCGGCTGGGCCCTTTTGTGCCTTCGATACCGAGCAATTTAAGGGAGGAGATAGAGAAGCGTAGAGCTTCTCCCTAAATTAAAGTATGAAAGGAAGTTAGATCTTGTGACAGTGTAGGTAATCTTTGGCATCCGAAGCGACAGGAGGATTTTTCCCTACAAAATGATGTTCCCATATTGAAATGTATTCAGGATCACAGATGCGAAGGTGTAAGACAAGCGACGAATGAACGCGCTGAAGGAAGAGGTAGGCCAGGGATGGAGGAGGTGGACCACGAAGGAATAGGACCTGGAGGTAGGCCAGGGATGGAGGAGGTGGACCACGAAGGAATAGGACCTGAACATCAAGACAAACAACAACATCCAGAAGAAAAGGACGAAGATGTGACGGAAGACACGTATCGCCTCCGTCAGGAACATAACACAGTAGTAACGGTGAGAGTCCACCATCTGCTGTACATGCGTAACACCACCAGCTGCACACGAAGCTCCACCAGCTGCACACGAAACTCCACCAGCTGCACGCGTCTGTGACAGGAGGAAAAGTCCAACCAAGGTGGGATTTATGACCCTATGAAGCCAAGGAAAAAGAAGTCTAGAGTCAGGATTTCACCTCACGTTATAAAAGTAATGGATGGAGACCGAGGGATTAGTGAAGTGTCCGTAGGAGCTGAGGATCAAGGAGGTAGAGTAAGGTTTGTAGGAGTCGTGGATCAGAGACCCACAGGTAGAGTGAGGCTTGTAGGAGCCTGAGATCAAGGGCTAAAGGTAGAGTAAGGTTTGTAGGAGCCTGAGATAAAGGGCCAAAGGTAGAGTGAGGTCTTGGATCAAGGAGCCACAGGTAGAGTAAAGGCTTGTAGGAGTCTGAGATCAAGAACCAAAGGTAGAATGAGCATTGTAGGAGACTGGGATCAAGGAGTGGCAATAAAACAGGAAGGCAAGGACGATACATCTTGACTCAATGTGTCACTTACTCTAATATATTTTCAGAGGCCCATTGTCGGTTTCTTGATTGCCTCCTGAGTACGAACCTCACACGAAAAGAAACCCCGACTCATCACACGTTATCTAACTAGGAAATCAAGCCTTGAAACCAGTGGATTAGAAAACGCCTCATGACAATAGCTCAGAGGATGAATAGGATGGGACTTATGACCCTGGAAGAGAAACTTCAAGGCTCCAAAACGTACAATCCAAAACAACACATCGGACTAATCACAGGATCAGAAATCATAGAGGGGAAAGAGAAAAGGTTTCACATGAAGGGGGGAAGGGATATGGGCCGCCAGCCTGCAGGTGTATATGAATACTGTAGGTGTAAGTGAATGCCATCGCAGGCGAATAGGGACAGACCCCCCTAAAACAATGGCCGTGGGGTACGATGATCAATGGTCTTATGTAAATAGGATCGGCAGAGACCCTGGATGAGGCAAATGGTAGTTATGAGCGGCACGCTGGCTAGAGGGAAGGGGAGAACGAATGAGGGAGTGGAAAAGGGATTGAGGGAGAGGAAAGGGAAAAGGGGAAAGAAGAGAGAGAGAAAAAGAAACGTGTAGGGAAGAGGACGATAAACTGAGCGAGAGAGGGAGAGATGTATGAAAATGGAAAAGTGAAATGTTTGTGAAAGAGAGAAAGAAGGGAAAAAGGAGAGAGAGAGAGAGAGAGAGAGAGAGAGAGAGAGAGAGAGAGGGAGAGAGAGGGGTAGGAGGGTAGGAAAGGGGGAGGAGAAAGGGCAAAGAGAGAGTATAATCAGGAATCCATCACAGCACCAAAAATGGACAGGCATGAAAAAAAGAAAAAGATTAGAGTCGGGATGAATTTCAAATAACACTTCAATGATTGTCATTGGATATTCACAGAATATATTCAGTGCTCAATATTTGTCAATGTATTTTCTCTATATAAAAAAATATATATATGTATAGATATCGATTCAATAGTGCCATCTATATATACAGAGGTCCTTTGAAAGTTTACTTCAGTGATTAATCTCCTCCAATAACTATTCAAATTACCAGATAATATTTTTTTGAGATGCGACCTCAGTGTATAAGTCCCAGAAGCCCATGAACTGTTTGGCAAGAGTGTGTGTGTGTGTGTGTGTGTGTGTGTGTGTGTGTGTGTGTGTGTGTGTGTCTGTGTGTGTGTATATAATATCATACTATCATAAATTATGATGCTCGCAGACGCACAATGGACGAAACGATGGAGAGTCATTGACTATGCATCGGGCGACTCGAAGCCTTGAAGCAATTACTGGGAAAAGAAATCATATTCCTGATTAAACAAATGGCAGACTAATGAAGCAAAGATGTGTCGCTTCGATCGTCAAAAGAAAAGAAAAAAAAAAAGACGAGCGTTTTATTTCCTTTTATTTATTCGGTGAAATGGTGGTCTCTCGTGGACGAAGTCTTGCATGTTTACTTACAAGACGAACTTTTTCGATACGTTGCATTCACAAAGTTGAAAAACCCCCCCCCCCCCCCCCCCCAGACGAATGGGGGGAGGGGGGTGGGAGTGAACCGCTTCATTGGGTTCCGAAACTCTCTGATCGCCGTCTTGGATTCTTTTACCTCCCAGTGCAAGAAAGGGATTCCAGATATCCAATTCCTTTTAGTCCAATCGCATTTCTATCCCGTAGCGTCAGGAATAAAGGTATTGTAATGATGATATTACGCTTATCGTAAATTAATCCTTTGATATCATTTTCATGCCAGCAGATCAGTAATCAGATCCGATTCGCTTGCTAAAAGCCTTATGTCTTTTTCATGAGATGATTCAGGTGTTCCAGAATTCATTGATAAGACCATAATGCTATTTCTTTCATATATATTATATATCGAGAGGTGTTAATGACATTATATATATATATATATATATATATATATATATATATATATATATATATATATATATATATATATATATTCCTGTAAGTCCACGGGGAATTAAAGCACGATAGGTTCTCGAGTGCACTTTCGTGTAATAATCACATCATCAGGGGAGATACAAGAAAGAAGTAAAGCAGTCCTTTTTGAAACTGTTTACAATCGTATTCTAATCCTCCTTATGCCTTCACTGATGGGGCTTGGAAAGTCTGAAGGTAAAGGACTTCCACATAAGTTGGAGAACACACTTTAAGGGTGCAGCACAATGAAAAAAGTATAATAGAATAAGGCACATTGAAACTGTCAGAGAACTTAATCTTGTAAAGTATCAAAGTGTGTAGTGTGTTAATTTGTAAGTGAAAAAAAAGAACTGTGATAAATTTTGTCGATAAAACACAGATTATCAAGAAACGTTAATTTTCTTCTAGAAAAAATCGAAACCATGCAATGTTAAATGTTGTTTAAGCTATGAACCATTTGACTTTATAAAAAGCAAAAAATTAGATGTTATATTTCGTAGATCGATACAGAATCTTGATGTTAAATTTTGTAGATAAAAACCCAGTCAAAGAGATGATAAATTCTGTATGCAAAAGCTACAAACCATGGGATGTTAAATTTTGTAGATAAAAACAAAGAAAGGAAATGTTAACAAAAATTTTACATAAAAATCAAACCATGAGATGCTAGATTTTTGTAGATAAAAACAATGTTAAAAAATCTTCTTACATAAAAACCAAACCATAGATGCTAAATTCATCCTACGGTTAAATCGCTTACAAAAAAAAACAAAAACAAAATAGCAGAGATCTAAATCTTTTTTTAATTAGACAGATCCACAAGCGGCTTCACGAATTAGTATTAATAGAATTTGATCCCATCGGTTCAGTGATATGCATATTAGCTAATTTGCATAATGCTATCTCGAGAGGTTAAGCTATTGGGTGTTCGATGATATTTTTGACATCTAATTTGTATAATATGATACTCTTTTTTTTTTTTTCTGGGGGGGTGGGTGGAGGAAGGGAGTTAGGGTGGTCGAGAACTGAACATATGTCTCTCTCTCTCTCTCCCTCCCTCTCTCTCTCTCTCTCTCTCTCTCTCTCTCTCTCTCTCCTTTTCGCAGCGAGAGAAATCAATATTCCACCACCGCTTGTTTTCTCTCTTGTTTTGTCCCCCTTCGTCGCAATGAGCTGGCGTTCCTGACGGCGACGCGTTCACAGGTCGCTCAAGAGGTCGAGCATATAGGTTCGAATCGTGGTTTGACACACACACACACACACACACACACACACACGCACACGCGCGCGATTCTATTGCAGTTGATTTTGGACATATTAAGACCATCCTGACTACCACACGAGACTGAATAGCGGCACCAGGTGATGCTAAAGGGGCACCAAATATTAAGTAAATCCATAAGGTCATGATAGTGTCATTCAGAAACCCAAAGCGATGGAATTGAAGGTCAAAATCGTTAGTCATAGTCTTGTCAATGTCAATATTTTTTTTTTCTTCCCCTCCAAAAAAAAAAAGTTATTATAGCCAATTTTTGCGGGAGGGTGATATAGGATATTTTGATGTATGGAGTAAAAAGAAAAAAGGGGGGGATGATTGTATTTGATTAAGCAGATTGATGACTCACAGTGCAAGGAGAGAGAGAGAGAGAGAGAGAGAGAGAGAGAGAGAGAGAGAGAGAGAGAGAGAGAGAGAGAGAGAGAGAGACATTAATTTGACCGCGGGGGTCCTGGACAAAGACCTGAAGCCGTTACTGATGATGATCCTCTCTCTCTCTCTCTCTCTCTCTCTCTCTCTCTCTCTCTCTCTCTCTCTCTCAACGTAGAGGTCGTGGGCACGACAGTGGATGGAGGAGTGGGAGCTGAAGCAAGCCATAGTGGGTGGGTGAGGAGCGTTTAGGTCTTAAGTGCACTGGTGAGTGTGTGGTATGGGAGGGCGTTGTCTGTGAGGGCAAACATGGTGTGTATGTATGTTTGATGGTACAGACGCCCCGACGTTGTCGCGTGGAAGAGAGTGGATACGCTCTAAATGAAATGGTAGAAGATAAGTGGTGTGAGGAGGGTCAATGGATCAAGTAGGGAATGATGCTGAGAGAGAGAGAGAGAGAGAGAGAGAGAGAGAGAGAGAGAGAGAGAGAGAGAGAGAGAGAATGATAGACGCATTTCACAGAGATGAAATATGAGACAGCAAAAAGGGACGTGGTATTAAAAAAAAAGGGGCAGAGGTGATTATGAATAAAGGAGGGGGATGAAGGGGGTCGTTAGAAGAATGAAGGGGACTTATAAGTAAGGATAGAAACGGGGAAGGACAGACGAGGGGAAGAGGAAACACCGAGTGTATAAGACAAAGAAAAAGAGAACGACATTAGAGAGGGACAGAGGAGTGGTCTTAATTCACTTAAGAGAAGAGAAAGGGCGAAAGAGCGTTTCAATATGACAAATTGAGAGAGAATGCAATAACTGAATGGGGAAAGGAAAGAGGATTAATGAAGAGAGAAATGTCCAGTAGGAATGGAGATAAAGGTGTGATGGATGCGAAAGCAAAAGACAGAGGATGAGAGAGTCGTTGATATAGGTTTTAAAGGATGTATAGAGGGAGTATATTGATAAGATTGTCATAACATATGAATAGGGAGAGGCAGGAAGATAAGATAAAGTAGGGACTTCATGCAGATGATTCAATAGGTAAGTGTTAAAAGGAAGAGGTATAATGGAATGGAGAAGATGGTAGAGAGTATGATAGGAGGAGGGAGAGAGTGTGTGAGAGGATAGGAGAGTATGAGAGGGAAGGAAAATGGAAGAGTGAGGGGGTAGAAGAGTGTGAAAGTGAAGTAGAGCAAACAGGAGATGATCAAGCCTATATTTGGGGTATATCACTTGCGTTCCTCTGAACAGTGTATATTCTTGTGGGAATGAGACATTTCAGGCAAGCTCCCGAAAAAAGATAGAGATAGATAGATGGAGAGAGAGAGAGAGAGAGAGAGAGAGAGAGAGAGAGAGAGAGAGAGAGAGAGAGAGAGTGTTGGGGTGGGTAGGCTGGCAAGTTATAACTCCGGCGAGACAATGTATACAGCACAAACAAAGCTAATATATCTCTAACATTGATATATGAATATGGAACCTACGACTGTTGGCAGCTCTCTCTCTCTCTCTCTCTCTCTCTCTCTCTCTCTCTCTCTCTCTCTCTCTCTCTCTCTCTCTCTCTCTCTCTCTCTCTTTGTTGTTTGAGTCTTTTATTCATAGTTACGGCCAGAAGCTGTGGCGAATGTGAGAGAGAGAGAGGGAGAAGGGAAAAAAAATGTTATCAAAAGAATACATATGAACACATCATAAAGACGAAATACATATTCATAGATGTATATGAATACATATGCACATAGCTACAGGGATATATATATATATATATATATATATATATATATATATATATATATATATATATATATATATATATATACAAGGTTAAGAAACGGGGGCAACACGAGCGTAAAATTCTCTCCCTGTAACACACAAAGGATAATCACTTCAAGAGATGGAGGAGGAGGAGGCTGCTGGCCCACGAGTGTAGGAACTCCCTCCCTCCCTCCCTCCTCCTGCTCAGCACATATGCACTTCACTTCTCTCATTCTCTGATGTCTCTCTTGACGATGGATTCATCGTCATTGTTATGAATAGTGATGATCGAAGGTACCTGGCATCATATGTCTGATGAATTCGTGATGATTCGTCTCTTAAGTTCTTCGATTTACTCCAAAAATTTGAAGACATCTCTCAGTGAAAAGATAATGTCAGACTCAGACTACCTCGGCATTCGTAAATGATCACCAAAAAGTTTGTGTCAGAAGTTATAATGCTGCTGAGATAATGCCTTCTCGATCATCTGTAAATATCATATACACTGTATGTAAATCATTTGTATGTGTATCAGAAATGTGTCTAGATCGATTTTTGTGATTGTCATATATAGTAAGTTTGTATAAACACACACACACACACCACACACACACACAAACAAACAAATATTCACACACACAGAGGCACACACAGGCACACAAAATGCTCAAAATGAAATACTCTTCGTCCATTAAATGGATTTTAAGATTAAACCAGAGAGGTTGGAAGTCACAGAGAGTTATAAAAGTTTCTTTCTCTTAACTTTTCAAAGCTGCCTTGCTAAATCTAAATTGTATTATATACTTGCACAGTATTTAATTCTCTGAATTTTAAGTTTCCATTGCACTCTGTGTTGCTTTCAATTATAGTGATATATATATATATATATATATATATATATATATATATATATAGTGGTATCACTCCCTCCTGCCACTCAGAGGTCCCGGGTTCGATCCTGGCTGTTGGAGGTTTGTAACATACGATATATATATATATATATATATATATATATATATATATATATATATATTCAAGAACGAAGTCAAGGGAGTGGTGAAGATGTCTGTGAAAAGGTTTTAAGATATTTCTTTCGTTTTTTTCCCAGATGCTTTGATCTCAGGCCTTATGATCTGGCTGCGATTCCCAGGAGATGCGTCAACTGTGAGTACATAGATATACCTTTTCTTTTTATATTGTTTCTGCTGATTGCTCTTCAGATCATGAGTAGTAGTTGATCAGTTGATTAGGGATCGCCCGGCGGCCAATTAGTCGGTGATTAGCTGATTAATGATCATCTCTGCCGGAGGTGAGGTGGGGAGTGATTGGTTGGTTAAATGACAGGTAAGTAGTGATTATACTTCGGTGGATGGTTTGTCGTTGATTGGCTGATCTTTAGTCAGCAGTTAGGTGACCGGTTCGTCGGTGATTGGCCAATTAGCAGTCGTCAGGTAAATGGTCAGCAAGCTGTTGGTTGGATCGTTGGTGATTGGCTGATCCGCTGGTCGGCTTAATCATCCTCACTAATCGGCTATACGATGATTATAGGCGGTAAATACAGGGTACTTCGTCGGCTGGTCAAAGCAGTGATTGGTTAGTAAAACCAGCAGTCATTGGTCAGTGTTTGTCTGATTGGCATTTACGTGGTTAACGGACTTCTGATTGGTAAATGACTAATCAGGAGATCTCTCGTTGATAATTGGGTGGGCAGTGGGCTTCTGATTGGTAATTAGGTGAGTAACTGATGTCTAATTGGTAATTGGATGGTCAGAGGACGTCTGATTGGTAATTGGGTGGGTAGCCGACGTCTGATTAGTAATTGGACGGTCAGTGGACGTCTGATTGGTAATTGGGTGGGCAGTGGTTCGTTCGATTGGTAATAGAGTAGTGGTTATTCGGGCGATTGGTGGAGGCTTGGCCAATTTGGCCACTCATGAGTAATTGGGGAAGGCCACCTGGTACCAAGGAGGGAAGAAGAAAGCTGGAGGGGGCAGGAGAGAGAGAGAGAGAGAGTCATATTTCGTTAATGCTTCATTTTACGTTGCATCTCATCAATGGTTCGTTTTACGCTGTGTTATCGATGGTTCGTTTGACGCTGTATTTTGTCGATGGTTCGTTTTACGCCGTATCTTATCAGTGGTTCGTTCTACGTTGTCTCTTATCGATGCTTCGTTTTACATTGTACATAATGAAGGGTTCGTTTTAAGTGTTATTTTCCTCGTTGCAATAGATGCAAATTCGTTGGGTAAACATTTTACCTCGAACGAGGCAAAGTATTCTTTCGTCAACAGGTTTGTTGATATATATGGACTGGTAGTAGTTCGAGAAATACGTTCAAGAAGAACTGATGAATATTTCGCTTCGATTCCACATGAGTAACATCACTGAGAGATACACACACACACACACACACACACACACACACATATATATATATATATATATATATATATATATATATATATATATATATATATATATATATATATATTACTATGAGTCCACGGGGAAATGAAACACGATACGTTCCCAAGTGCACTTTCGTGCAATAATCACATCAGCGGAGATGAAAGTAAGAAAATATATATATATATATATATATATATATATATATAGTCTACCTGCACAGTATCCCATACTCCTGATGGAACAACTAATTGCTTGCGAGTATCATAATACTTCCAAATCACCGAGCATTATAACAATTACACTCACCTAATGAGATCCTTCCGATCTGGGATAAGTTCAGCTCCGGGTCGCTCGCTGAGCTACGAGAGGAGAGGGAGGGAGAGGAGGAGGAGGGTAGGAGGGAGGAGGAGGAGCTGTTAAGAGCCAAGGCTGAGTCTTGGAGAGATTAGGCTCAATGCTCTCGACTCAAGGATGGAAGTAATGCCAGCTGACGCTACAATGGGATGATGTGTGATCCTGTTCGCAACAGCTTAATAGATACTGTTGGCAGTTTGGTGGGGGCCCTGTTGGGTTCGTTTCACTCAAGAATATATATATATATATATATATATATATATATATATATATATATATATATATATATATATATATATATATATATGTGCCTCGTGAATATTGGTTTATGTTCGAACTTAGAACCAAGTTCCAGATCACTTCAGAACGGGGGAGGAATAAGCTTTAAGCTGGTTTTAAAGACGTTAATGATGCCCAGTTCACCTGGGGAAAGGTAAGAAATCCGATTATCTCGTGTCTTCGGAGAGAGAGAGAGAGAGAGAGAGAGAGAGAGAGAGAGAGCAAGATGCGCGCGTATCGATTTCCTGAAAGAAAAAGTGAATAGGGGAAAAAAAAAAAAGATTGTGGCTTCAGGCTGGCTCCATGAAAACAACATACAGATAAGGCGTCAGGAGACTGAGGGAAGGCTTGGGACTCTGCCAGGCGGCAGTGCATGACACGTTGAGTTAGCAGTGCATGACACGTCAGTCGCTAGTGTGCATGACACGTCATGACAACCGTGCATGATGTGTCCCGACGCGCACCTATGAGGGGTTGTCATGCATGATACAACCGTTGCTTATTGTCCAGGATTTTGGTGGGTTGGATGATTGCATGGATGTACAGAACGTGGATGGATGAATGGATGTGCAGAGCGTGGATGGATGAATGGATGTGCAGAGCGTGGATGGATGAATGGATGTACAGAGCATGGATGGATGAATAAGTAGAGTGTAGTTTGCTGAACCGATAGATTTATAGATGGATGAATAGTAGGATAGACGAATGGATGCTTGGATGAGTCAGTGCAATGATGTAAGTATTCTGACGTTTGAGTGATGAATAGATGCTTTTCAATAACAGAAACCGACTTGGAGGTGAGGGAAACAAGCAAGATGTGGAGAGAGATGAAGGGAAAAATTTGAGTTTGCACCAAAAGATAACCAGACTTCCAATTCGGTGGTAATTAAGCGTCTCGTCAGCACTAACTATCCCTTGTTACGAGATGGCAGTACTGGCCTCTGTAGTCGGTGTTTGCCTGCCATTTGCTACGTACAAAGCTTTACGTCGGTTGAAAGTTTTCTGATGATCTCCCTTATCTAATGCTTCACCCCCAAGACTAAGGCACCAGTGGGGCTCGACTCATCCAGCCCCCACTTCTCTTCCCTAAGTCGAGAGACCGCGTGTGTGTGTGTGTGTGTGTGTGTGTGTGTGTGTGTGTGTGTGTGTGTCATTGGCTTAAAACAGCACCACCTTAGCCGGGGATCGAACTTAGAGCCTTGATATCCATGCGCCATACGTCTTACCTCTTGTCTCAAGTCTCTCTCCAACAATGGAGGAGAGGTTAAGACTCGTAGATCTCTAAGGCCAGGCGATCAGCACATAGAACACATCATCGCACGAAAGACAGGAAGAAATCTGATGGACAGGTGAACGAACAGATCAATGGTCCTCATCTATTTCTCTGACAGATGGTCAATAGACGGCATTACGGTTGGGGGGTTTGTGGGAAGAGGAGAAGGGGATGGTAGGTGGGGGAGTAGGAGGGAGGAGGATCAGGATGCTGGGAGGGAAGGAGAAGGGAAGGTGGGGGAGGGAGGATCAGGAAGTTGGGAGGGGAAGGAGAAGGAAAGGGAGGGAGGGAGGGAGCGAGGGAATTTACGTGGTGGTGGTAGCAGAACAAACACGTCAATAATGCATGATGTATTGTGAATCTCCCAATGCGGGTCGTCTGCATGAGGACGCTGTTGGACGGTGATTGATTGCTTCGTCCTCAAGGCGGGTCATACACACGAGTCTGGCAGGCTGGCTACAGATCTTCGGGGGTGTACGTCCAAGACATTATACACGGCAGAGGGGCCCCGGTGTGGTTGCGCTGTGTGGTAGGGGAATCAGGGTGTGTGAGGGTGTGGTGTGTGTGTGTGGACACATAATCTACTTGAATTCTTTGTGTATCTATATAATCCGGGCACATGTATTTCTCGGGGGTTTATATATACACCCCAGATATATCCTTCAATATTCTGATATCAATATCCTTCGCTCATCCTGACATTCAACGTCCTTTTCCTACGTTCCTGTCCAAATAAAGGAAGCCCTATTCCCGCAAGGCGAGGCAGAGTAACTTTGCATGAGAAAGGAGGTGAACTCGCATGACCATTGACGTTGATACGATCCAGAGCCATGGGAGGGGAGGGAGGTAGCGAAGACCCCCAACCTCCCGTCGCTGCATATTCCACAGGGAAAGGATTACCGGGTCACTTTTCGACCTCCTGGCGGTCAATAGAAGGATTAGCCGCCTTTTGTTCCCTTCAAGCCAGAACGAGAACACACGAAAGAACCTCGAAGGGAGAGTGAGAGGGATGAATGACGAGAGATGGGGAGTGAGGAGGAGGGGGGGAATAAACAGAGAGAGAGAGAGAGAGAGAGAGAGAGAGAGAGAGAGAGACAGAGACGGGAGTTTGAAGGGCATCTGTGCTTCGAGACCCACGATGAGGTAGGGGGTGATGAGAGTCCATGTGATCGCCTCGAAATGAGACTGACGGAGTTCGAGCTTTGTAGGTCTGTAAGATCCTCGTGTATTAGCCTCCCCACACGAGGGAGAATAGGAGGAGGAGGAGGAGGAGGAGGAGGAGGAAGAAGAGGAGGAGGAGATTAGGGGACTGGAGATTAGGGGACTGGGGGTTGAGACTGGGAAATGATTATGGGTTCAACCCCAAAGGCTGCTTCCTCGTACCCATCCAACCCACAGGGGTTCGGCGGCTACCTGAAGACTCAGGAACACTTCGAAAAACCACAGCGGCAACCACCACCACGACCCACGGGTTCTTATGTATGCTAATATACCGTGGCGATCGAGGACAGGGAACCAGATGGAACGGACTGGAAGGAACCAGAAGGAACGGACGGGATAAACCAGGCCATGGTGGTAGCGATGGTTGAGGGAGGAGGAGGAGCCGGGGAAATGGCGCTTCGCTGTTACTTATAACACTTATAACTGTCACTTATAATACTCTTAATTGTCGTTAGTGTAGAGTGCTACAACGGATCGATATTTACGGTACGAATGTTATAACCCACGCTGGAATTCTGGCCAGGGCGTAGAGAGAGAGAGAGAGAGAGAGAGAGAGAGAAACTATCTTTGATCTATACCAAGTCACTTTCGCCTAAGACTATTATATGCAGCCGCCACCCCATACCTTGCACTGAGCTCTAAGCACTGAGACATAAGACCCGAATTATTCAATACCAAATCCATTGATGTAATCCTTCATATGTAAGGCTCTTCAAAAATATAGAAAATCAATCCCACACAATCCCATAAAACCCCTAAACAATGCGGCAAAATCCCACAAAATCTCCCCCCATAAAACACCACACAATCCCATAATTCCAAACAATCTCTCAATCCCACACGGTTTTATTCATGAACAAAATCCTACACTCTCGGACCTTCACACGAACCCCATTCACAGTTGTCCATTGAATCTACTCCTTTACTGGCATTTCCATGTTATTTTAACATTTTTAACAGTATTTTAACAGCTATGCATTCGCGAGCACGAGCGCATACACACACACACACACACACACACACAAAGCATGGCTATTATTCTCCATGGCATCCGTGAGAGAGAGAGAGAGAGAGAGAGAGAGAGAGAGAGAGAGTCATACACAACTTTATCTGTGGGACAAGGCGATGGATAGAGACCGTCCCCTTAAGCCAGAGGCAAGCAAGCAAGCAAGCATTAAGAATTTCCATCCTCGCCTAACCAGGTTCTGCTTCGAAAATTGGAGTGCACCGCGAGACGCCAGTGATTCGCAAATTTCGTCTCGAATATATATATACATATACATACCTCCTGAAATAATTTTCACCTTCAGAATGGTTCAGATATTTCAGATTTCACGCAAGGAACACACGACTGTTATATCAAGTTTCCATGAATAGGTTGCGTTTTGAGTCCAATGAAAATTTACATTTACTCGTGATTCGAACAGATTCTTTTTTTTTAGGGTTCACTGATTCGCTCCTAAGACGACTCATGATTCGAACTGATTTCTTTCTTGGGGTTCACTGATTCGCACGTAAGGCGACAAAGCAACGCGTTCGATAACTTCGTTTTTCGGAGGTGAAATGCTCATTGCAGCTCAGGAAAAAATCATATCCTATATTTTTCGCTATTCGTAACCGGACCAATGAAATAACTTACGACTCTCATGGACGACGCTAAGACCCTTGTTCATAACGGTACGACCCTTGTTCATAACGGTACGACCTTTGATCATGACACGGTACGACCCTTGGGTATGATCACATTGGCCTTTGGCCTAACTCTCCGGGACTGAGCCAACAGTTTGACCTTTATCCCCAAAGGTCGTACCATATTGCTTTATACACTGGAGGTGCGTCTCTTGGCCAAGGGTCGTATCTTCCGTCTTGCCTAAGGGTTGTACCATATCCGTCGTGCTCGAGGGACGTACCATATCCGTCGTGCTCGAGTTGTACCATATCCGTCGTGCTCGAGTTGTACCATATCCGTCGTGCTCGAGGGTCGCACCACATCCGTCGTGCTCGAGGGTCGTACCATATACATCGTGCTCGAGGGTCGTACCATATCCGTCGTGCTCGAGGGTCGTACAATATCCGTCGTGCTCGAGGGTCGTACCGTCCGTCGTGCTTATGAAGTCATAAGAAACCGTCTTGCTTCATGTGGATAGCTACACTCCATCAAACTTTACCATCGAGACAAGAGAGAAAGAGAGAGAGAGAGAGTGTGTGTGTGTGTGTGTGTGTGTGGCGCGGAATACACCCACTCAAGTATTACCCTGAGTGGCTCTTGGAGTGTGAGTTAATCTCTTCGAACTCCATCTCCATCAACTTTACACCAGGTGGTGGTGAGGGAAGCCACCACTCTTCGTCTGTTTCCCCCCCCCCCCCCCGTGAAACCTCTGTGCTTGCTCTTGGAAATGGAGAGAGAGAGAGGGGGAGAGGTTTAGTTTTAGAGTTTGAGAGCTGCTTGGGCCCAAAGTTGAACCGGTTGTGTGTCATGTTTCTCCAAGGACGCCTCCCTCTCGTTTCAGGTCTGTGGTGTGTGTGTGTGTGCTGGTGATTTCTGCAAGCTCGCTGCGCCTCCTCTCTCTCTCTCTCTCTCTCTCTCTCTCTCTCTCTCTCTCTCTCTCTCTCTCTCTCTCTCTCTGCTGGTCCAGACCTATAAAGCCTCCCGGGTAAATCAGCATGACAGAGGAGGACTTCAGGTCCCTCCTCCTCCTCCTACCCCCAAACTCCTGCACCGCCGCCCTTCGTCACCTTTCCGAAGCTCCCTTTTGACCCCGACCTCCGCCACGCTGAGAACAGGCCAGATAATCAGAGCGCCACGGGAGAGGAGACCCGCTGAGGTTTTGGACACTCTCTCTCTCTCTCTCTCTCTCTCTCTCTCTCTCTCTCTCTCTCTCTCTCTCTCGGCCTCATTTCGAGGCGATTAGGTGGAATCCTCGCTTTATCTCGGAGCCTCGCAACGGGCTGCTTTATTTCTTTCATTTCCTAAATTCAGGTACTTCATTCAGACGCTTCGCGCCCAGCAGCTCACAGCCTTCGTCTCATTCTTAGCCGTGTGGTTGAATAACGGTAAATCTGTAAATCGCTAATATATATATATATATATATATATATATATATATATATATATATATATATATATATATGTGTGTGTGTGTATCTCCCCTCATGATGTGATTATTACACGAAAGTGCACTTGGGAACTTATTGTTTCATTTGCTCGTGGACTCATAGGAGTATATATATATATATATATATATATATATATATATATATATATATATATATATATATATATATATATATATATATATCACAGTGTGGAACACCAGCAGATACATTTTCCTCGTTGGTTGTACCGTGTACCACCAGCCAATGGTCATGTAGGAGTATTGGTGTTCTTTCTCATGCAAATATATTTTATAACCGGACGCGGAACTCAGGCATTTCAGTATTTTTGCCGGGATTAGCGGCATCGGTATTGAATATTATTCCGGGGAAAAGAAGACTAACTTGTAAACATGATGTTCGCTTACCAAACGATGTGTTCAAATAAACGTGAGGGAATACGGTGTCTACTTTGTAAACAGGCGTGTGTGTATATATATATATATATATATATATATATATATATATATATATATATATATATATATATATATATATATATATATGTGTGTGTGTGTGTCCAAAGTAGCCATCAAAACAAGCAAATAAGTAATGGTTCATTTTCTTTTCACATCCTCATATGGACATCGACCTGTGGATTGAAAGCTTCTCACATGGGTGATGAGAGTAGTGTAAACATGCTCACTTGGGTCACTGAATTAGTGTAAACAGGTTCACCTGTGTCACTGAATTAGTGTAAACAGGTTCACCTGTGTCACGGGGTCATGTAAATAGGCAACCTGGTTCACAGGGTCAGGTATAAACAGGTTCATCTGGGTCACGGGGTCACGTAGACAGTCAAATATCTGCCTCACATTATCATTAACTCAGAAACAGAGTAAAACTTACTCATCCACAGTGTTATATGAGAAAGCCTAACCTTCAAAGAGTTATCTGTTAGAGTTACCTTCAAGAGGTAGTTTGGAGGCGTTAGCTCCTAAGGTTAGCTCTGAGGGCTACTTTGGGGAGTTAGCTTAGAAACTTAGTTTGACCTTACGCTACAGCTTCGAATCCTCTGGGCGTATCTGTAGAGCAAGAAGCTAGAGCTTTAACCACCATTATATGTGGGGGACATTGAATACATATTCCTCCACACTATCACACACTTCTTGTGTTTCTTTTACGTTCGTCTTCGTGTCTTTGAGTGTATTCCACCCTCATTATTGAATCCTACGGCTGTAAACTAGCCTCATTATTAAGTACTACAGTTGTATTCCTCTCTTGTTATTACAACCTACTGCTGTATTCCTCCTTTGTTATTACAGCCTACAGCTGTATTCTTCCCTTGTTATTACAACCTGCAGCTGTATTCCTCCCTTGTTATTACAACCTGCAGCTGTATTCCTCCCTTGTTATTATAACCTACAGCTGTATTCCTCCCGTGTTATTACAACCTACAGCTGTATTCCTCCCTTGTGAATTGCTCCCTACGGTCGTAGTCCTCCCTTTGTAATTGCTCCCTTCAACTGCGATCTTCTTTTATCAATGTATTTAACTCTGGTCGCAGACGTTTGAAGCTGCGCAAACGTTTTGTACAAGTGCTCACACCCCTCTCACGAAGCAAACGTTTGTGCTACGTGTTTCATCGTCTCTGACGCCATGGAGAATGTATGACCGTGAGAGGGCGAAGGGTTGGCGTGTGTAAGACAGGGAGGAGATGTGAGGGAACGCCAAGCTCAGTAGTTTGGTACAGAAGTTGCAACACTTATCATATATACAATGGGAGAGCGGGTGAGACCAGACTCATTTGGTCTAAAAGGAATTAAGGCTTCTAAAAGGCTGTAAAGACGCCCTGGAGTCTTGGAAGAAGCTTTGTGGAGGTTTGAGGCCGCTTAAGTAGCAGTTTCATTGATGCTTTTTGTAAAGGGCCCTCAAAAGTATCCCATCTGTTTGAGAACGTTTTAGAATACTTTGTAACTTCGTCTGGTTTTTTGAGAAAGGTGTGGAGGACAAATCGAATCTCAGAAGTCGTGAGGGAGGTTGGTAATGCATGAAACCGAGGCATCTTTCGTCCTTCTTTTGAAAGAAGTATTTACGATGGTAGCTTGGACAGGGAGCGCATTTGATACACAGGTTGCAGATGACTTATTGGTTTACAACGGGGTTATGTAACGAAGGTTCGGTGCCTCTATTTATACGTCTGTATGATTGTCCACTCCTGTCCCTGCTGCTGAGTGTAGCGTCGTGTCCTTGGACTGCAACAAGAGCTCTTAAGGGAGAGGTCCTGATTTAACATTAGGATCCTCTCAGAAAGGGCTTAAATGTAATATCAGGGTTATAAGTTTAGATGTAACTCAAGACTCTTTTCAGAAGGGGGTTCAAATGTAACATCAGGGTCATAAGGGGTTTAGATGTAACACAAGACTCTTTTCAGGAGGGGGTTAAAATGCAACACTAGAATCCTTTTAAGCATAGGGTTCAATTGCAGTAACTGGATCCTTTCAGAAAAGGGTCTTGGGGTAATCATATGTAAAACAACCAGCCAACTGTAAATCGTCATCACGACCCTTATTGAATAAACATATTGCTTTGGTATTTACAAAATTAGCGAAGGGCTGATCCCAACTGGTTTTGTTACGCTGTGGATCGGCATTTGGAATTTAATTCCAACATAAGAGAAAGTGAGAAAATTAGAGATTTTTCTGTACACTCAAAATTCCTTGTCACGTAATCAAGAAGACGTTCAAAATCTTCAGAAACTCTTGTCTAAATTGAATTTAGAAAAAGCTTACATAAAAAAAATTCAATTATCGCGAAGTAGTAGTAGCCTCCCCTCTGTGGCTCATAAGATAGTGATATTAAGGAAAAAAAATAATTTCGAGTCTCCTGCACCTTCAGGAACTTTATGGAGTCTCATATCAGGCTCAGAGAGGCTTAGATCCCAAAAGCATGGGTAAAACCCCTTCTTCTCATTACCATACAAGTGGCATCATTTGACCTCCCCTTGGTCTTGCGAGAGACAGACTCCAGGGTTGTAGGTCACTCCTCCTTTGCCCACTAGACTCGCAAATGCCATCTCTCTTTCACTTATATTAAGCGAAGGGGAAGGGGGAAAAAAAAAAATATTCCATTTCTTTTTTTTTTTTTTTTTAACTTTCCTTCGTAACTTAGGATCGTAGGTAACATCCGCTCCAAAACAGAAGGAGGGGTAATACAAAAGGCCTTGGCGGCTGGTTAAATTAAACAGTCTCGTAATTTTCTGTTTTTGTGTCGCGTTGTCTTCTTCTTCCCTCGCTCGGCAAATCGAGGAGGGAGGGAGGGAGAGAGAGAGAGAGAGAGAGAGAGAGAGAGAGAGAGAGAGAGAGAGAGAGAGAGAGAGAGAGCTTCGGGGGAGATTCCTCCATAATTTCATTTTGGTGCCCGACCACCTCGCTGTCGAAGACCAACTGAGGCCCAGGCAGACTGCAGCAAGTCGCCAGGGACATTTGCTGAAGAATTCTTGTGTCGTTTCGTCCTCGGGAGGTGGAAGAGGAGGACCGGGGAAAGCGAGACGCCATTTGCTTACGCTATGAGAAAAGGAGAATCATGATGCAGAGGTGGGGGTGGGGGAGGAAGGGGGAATTCTGTCGAAGCAGCATTGGGAAGGTGGTGTCGAGGGAAGGAGGAAAGGGGGGGGAAAGGATGACACGGCCCGATATGTTGGGGTGTGTCTGGTGGGAGAGAGAGAGAGAGAGAGAGAGAGAGAGAGAGAGAGAGAGAGAGAGAGAGAGAGAGAGAGAGAGAGAGAGCTGGGAGAGGAGGATTAGCGAAGCCAAAGACTCGAGTGAAGTGTCTCTTAGCGAAGCCAGCGCATCAGTGAAGGCAGGGAGTTAGCGAGAGATTAGCGAAGTCAGAGGGAGAGAGAACTCGAATCAGACGAGGAAGAAGACCGGCAAACGATGACGCTCTGTCATCCGCTCCTGTTGGTGACGATGATGGTGGTGCTGGTGGTGTTGGAGGCGTGGTGTTGGAGGTGTGGTGGTGGTGATGATAGTGGTAGTGATGTTGGTGTTGGAGGTGTGGTGGTGTGATGATAGTGGTAGTGATGTTGGTGTTGGAGGTGTGGTGGTGTTGGAGGTGTGGTGGTGGTGACGTTGGCTACAATGGTGAACATAGTGAACATATATATATATATATATATATATATATATATATATATATATATATATATATATATATATATATATAATGCTGGTGACAACGTTTAATGAGCCACCTTAATGAAGGACCGGCACTTTCCTTGAGAAATACTGAGAGTCGTGATTTCTTTCTTTTTTTTTTTGTACACTAGAGATGGCCACTCATTCATTCAGACTTCATTTGCATATGATAAAAGACATGAAAGAAAGATAAGAGAAGGGTTGTTATACAGGTCTTCATTGGGGGAGAGAGAGAGAGAGAGAGAGAGAGAGAGAGAGAGAGAGAGAGAGAGAAAGAGAGAGACCCATGTATATATAATGTGTATAGAATGCTGTACGTTGCAGTTCTCCCCAAAGTTGCTATGAACATTTTTACCATAGATTAAATCTGAATAGAATATTATTCCTGTTACCTCCTCAGCCCCACACATATCTCCCTGGTCCATAAGGATCGTGGCATGATGTTGGATCATGTCGTTTACCACAACAGAACCAGTGTTAACACCAGGTTTAACGAGGATACGAGGCTTTCCCTAAAACACAATCAACGTGGAACTCCAGGGAATCTTAACGGAATAAACCTAACCTATATAATATTATGGTCATGTAAAGCCAAGATAAAGATGGCTTGCTTGCTTTAATTTCTTTCGCTCCCTCTTTTTTCCCCCAGCTTGCTTGAGAAATTCCCTCATCGTATCCTTCTCTCTGCTCAGACAAGTGCTTGTATTTTTTCTTACATGTCTCTCTTTTGCCTTCCTCTGCATGCCCAGAGGACATTCTCTTCCTTTTCCTTAAGCATTCCATCGGTTTAATTAAAGTGCTTGGACTGGTAGGATTGTAAATGTTCGGTCCCGACCACTCACTCTCTCTCTCTCTCTCTCTCTCTCTCTCTCTCTCTCTCTCTCTCTCTCTCTCTCTCTCTATTTCCTCTAGGACTGTCTACTTTCTATATAAGATGGAGAATCCTTTTCACCAAATAGCCTGATGAACCACTTAACAGGAAAATGTCATCCATTTTCTTAATAAACTCAACACCAGTCCCGTCCATTCCTGCAGCGTCCTCACATTCCATCTTGTGCAGGGCTTGCATCACCACCACCGCCTCTCCTCAACACCATACTATTCGCCATGACTTTCGTCCCCAGACACACCACATCCAACATCCCGTCCTCTGACACATTCAATAACCTTTCAAGATTCTTTTTATTTTTTGACTCCATTTGTTTTCCCCACCTCTTATTTGCCTGTTAGCATTTACCATTTCCTTCCCCCACTGCCGCTCACGTCTATTCACTTGTTTTCCTGATGCTATTCATCTTCCAAGACATTCTCTAAGTCTTTCTGAAGCTCATCGATACACACTCTCACTTAATCTCTTGTCTTCTTGTTTTCTTTATTTAGCTATCATACTTGCTCTCGAGTTTCTTACTCCTTTGTCTTGTACTCCTCCTAATCACTCGCACTCTTTCCTTGCAATTTAAGTCCATACACTTGTCTTTTCTCCTTTACTATCGATTAACTTCCTCATTCCGCCGTTTTCTACCCTTTCTCATACCTTCACGTCCCACCACCCTCATACCACTACCTCACACCTCACCCACTCATGTAAACACTACTTCCCTAAATACCCTCCACCTCTTGTTACGTTTACCTTTACCCTGTCCTACTCTCTTGTCCATGTACACATGCTTTCTTTCCAAGCTCACTCACCTTCACCATCTTTTTTGCACAATTCATTTTCTCTCTGCTTAAAACCACTGCAATCTTTAACACTTAGTCATGCACCAAAAATAAATGATGAGACATCATACATCCTGCCCCTCTCTCTCTCTCTGGACGTTCACGTCCAACAACTTCTCCTCTGCACGCCAGTCAGTTAGCATATTATTCAGTGGTACCGGATGACTACCAGCTCCCCCACACACCTGGATATACTTATATATAAACTATGTTCTCTCGATCACTATTCCTCTTTTAGCACAAAACTCGACCCAGTTCCCCTCCGGTCTCATTCTTACTGGGGACTCCATGCTCCACAGTTATTTTTCATCTTTGCTACAATACCCATTCTTTCATTCAGATCCCCTAGCAATCCCCTGTCTTATCAGATCTGCCAAAGCACTCACTCGTTTCCTCCTAAAAACTACACCTCCTTTCTTCACTCCTCTATTATCATTATATCAGTGACGTTAATTCATCACGTATATTTTACTTTCCTCCTGTTTTCCTTTCCTTTCTTCTTCTTTTATCATCATTCATCTCCTTTCCCTTCTTTCTCTCATTCATATTCTCCTTTCTCCACTTCTTCTTCTTCAATATCCTCCCTATCAAACCAATCTTTACGTAACCTTTAATCATCTTTCTTCAGCTTCCATTCAACATTTTATCTTAACCTGCCAAGTGTCACTTTCTGGGAAAATCATGAGCATAAAAATGTTCCTGTGGACCACTAATCTTGCACGAAGTTAGGGCTCCGTAGTTTACCTGCCGGCGCGTGAGAGAGAGAGGGAGAGAGAGACCTAGCATTAGAGAGGGATGAACATCTGAGTTGACTGTGGACCGACAGCCATGGCCAGGATTCGAACTATGCGCTCGACCCCGGTCAGCCAGGGAATGCCCCATCTCTGAACATCATACGTATACACACACACACACACACACACACACACACACACACACACACACACACCAGCCTAAGCCAGATGTATGACTTAGGCGTATGTATGTATGTGTGTGTGTGTGTGTGTGTGTGTGTGTGTGTGTGTGTGTGCATCTTCCTCGTCACGTAATAATCACAAATTTCTCTTCATCACATCAACAACTTTAGTGTCATCCTTCCCGCCGAAGAATTTGCCCTCCACTTCGTAAATCTCCCGACGAAGTTCTTGTAAAATTCTTCCCTCCTTCACCAGGCCCCTTGTTTGTCACCACCCAGCTCTTCATTATATCTCATATGAAGGAAATTTTTCGTCTCTCATATACTACAGAAAGACAAAGATTAAGGAGGACAATTTTCAAGACATTTTTGGCTTATAAATCTTTAGCTTAAAGTTATATTAAGATAGATCTTTCTTTTTTCTTTCTCTCTTTCATTCCTACCACACGGACATCAGTCTTATGATATACACCTTTCTTTTATTATGATACCAATGACGTATATCTGACTTATTACAAGTTACGGGAAGGTAATCATTTAATTTACTTCAAAGACACGACGGCACGAAACCTTGAGGACAAAGGTATGACCCTTGTGTATGATAGCATGGTCTTTGACCCGATTTTCAAGGGCTTTATCAAGGGCCAGGCCGTCATATTCAATTGGTCGTGTCAAAGAGTCGTGCCTTCTTGCATAAAGGTCGTACTGACTTGCTCAAGGCTCGAACGTTTCTTGTCCCAGGAGGTTAACCATTCATTCATGGCGTAATATTTCCCCGAGACTCTTTTTTTTTTTAGATCTTTTTAGCTACCTACACCTAATCTGCTTCTTAGCTTAGTGTAGCTTAGCTTATATCAGCTTAACTTTAGTTTAGCTCAAGGGGCGTCTTGTGAACGTATTTTGGGACCATGTAGGTACAAACAATCAACAAAATTGTTGTTGCTCTTTGGCTAATGTGATAGGTTTGGTAACCCTACTCCTGAGACCCTCCTGGGATTAGAAAAAAGAAAAGATGAACGCTGATCTCCAGCCCCCCAACGCTCCAGGCGTTGTCATGTATCAAAAATGAATGAATGCATGAAGACATGAAAAGGAAAATGCTAGAAAATAACTGAAAAAAAAAAAGATGAAAACCAAAAGATTGTCCTAAGACTTTTGAGGTTTCGTTATCTTCTTCTTCGTCTCTTATTTTACGAGGACTACCAAGAGGTCATGAAAGGCATTCCAAAACCTCTCGTGACCCAAGATATGTTGAGGCTGAAAAGCGTATTGTGCTTATTCACAACACGACATGGGGGGAAGAGAGTGGCTGGGGAGTGGGTAAGTCGAAGGAAAATGGGGGAGAAAAGGAAAGGAAGGGAGTCAGGAAAGGGTAAAGAAAGTAGAAGAATATACACAATGGGTGGGTAGACTTAATGTTGATATGTTCGTACCGTTGTCTTATCTAGCTTTGCAAGGCGTTAAATTGATAATAAACCTTTACAAATTTAATTTCAAGACGCTGAATTGGTAATATGGACAGTACAAATTCAACATTAAAGCATTAAGATTGATAATACAGCAGTACACGTATAACATCAAGGCACTGAATTGATAACAGGACTCAGGAAGAATCCAGTATTGAAGCTTCAGATTGTAATATATATATATATATATATATATATATATATATATATATATATATATACATATCGGTGGAAACTCAACACTGAGGCATGAAGTAGCGATACAACAGTACAACTTTAACATTAAGGCGTTGGACTTATGACTAGACCAAATTATAACAAGAAGACTTTACATCATACGGTCTTCCATAAGTTTTCAAAATGGATTATACCATTTATATTTTTCTTCCCGTCTTGTTATGGTCGGCAGTGCCACGAAAGGTGAAAAGTACGTGTTACTGTAAAGTTATCACATGCCTTATTTAAATCTGAGGGTTGTGTTAATTCGTACCTGTTACGTCATGTAATAATACCGCGTTAGAGGAAAAAAAAAACTTTCCTCTTTAGTAAATTTTACACACACACACAAAAGAAAATGACGGCTTAAATCATTTAATGTAAGTGTTATGCTGAACATTAAAGGTATATTCTTTCAATAACAAGAAAAATGAAATGAAAAAAAAGTATTACAAGTGTAAAGTAGTTATATCAGTGTGAAAAATAGATGAAAAAAAAATCTAATTTGGTGTCACACAGAAAATATTAATCACAGATTTATTTCCAGCTTCAAATACCATCCTTTGCCCATTATTCTTGGAGGTTGCAACACACTTTGTCACAAATATGATACATAGACGATAAAAATAAAGAAAAAAATTACCTTAATTGGTGTTCACTAAATCTGTATCGTCGAGGTTTATTCTCCTTTTCGCTCCAAAATATTCTTAGAAAAACGTGTACATCAGGGGTTCTGAGGTGCGTGGTTCTGAGGTGTAATTGAAGCCTTCAAGACACGTAATAAAAGCTGGGTTCATCGCTCCTACACGCTGATAGTGATCTTTCGTACCTGTTGAGGTGAATAGAATGCTTTACAACGTGTAATTATGATGTATATCGCATGAAAAAGATTACTAGTCCAGCGTAACGCGCGCGTGTGTGTGTGTGCGTCTGGAGGGGAAGGGTTGATATATGCGCCTGCAATTGTTGGAGACACATATATTGTGCTATCGTTTGAGATGTCTCGCACTTCGTTATCGCGGGAGTCATGAGAACGATGTTATATTTGGAGCTGTTTCGTCTTGCGGCTGGGTATTTGTGGGTTTGTGCTATCATTAAAGATTAGCAATACTTTGTGCAATCTTTGGGGGATGCTATCCCTGGAGAGATGAAGGATTCTGCTATCGTTCCAGACGATATATCGTGTTATCGTTTGAGATGATCGAGCTCCGAGGCCTTCGTTGTAAATTATGTGGCTCTGTGCTATCGTTGGAAGACACGCCAATATTGTGCTATCGTTGGAAGGCACGCCAATATTGTGCTATCGTCGGAAGACACGCCAATATTGTGCTATCGTTGGAAGGCACGCCAATATTGTGCTATCGTTGGAAGACACGCCAATATTGTGCTATCGTTGGAAGACACGCCAATATTGTGCTATCGTTGGAAGGCACGCCAATATTGTGCTATCGTTGGAAGGCACGCCAATATTGTGCTATCGTTGGAAGGCACGCCAATATTGTGCTATCGTTGGAAGACACGCCAATATTGTGCTATCGTTGGAAGGCACGCCAATATTGTGCTATCGTTGGAAGACACGCCAATATTGTGCTATCGTTGGAAGGCACGCCAATATTGTGCTATCGTTGGAAGGCACGCCAATATTGTGCTATCGTTGGAAGGCACGCCAATATTGTGCTATCGTTGGAAGGCACGCCAATATTGTGCTATCGTTGGAAGGCACGCCAATATTGTGCTATCGTTGGAAGGCACGCCAATATTGTGCTATCGTTGGAAGGCACGCCAATATTGTGCTATCGTTGGAAGGCACGCCAATATTGTGCTATCGTTGGAAGGCACGCCAATATTGTGCTATCGTTGGAAGGCACGCCAATATTGTGCTATCGTTGGAAGACACGCCAATATTGTGCTATCGTTGGAAGGCACGCCAATATTGTGCTATCGTTGGAAGGCACGCCAATATTGTGCTATCGTTGGAAGGCACGCCAATATTGTGCTATCGTTGGAAGGCACGCCAATATTGTGCTATCGTTGGAAGGCACGCCAATATTGTGCTATCGTTGGAAGGCACGCCAATATTGTGCTATCGTTGGAAGGCACGCCAATATTGTGCTATCGTTGGAAGGCACGCCAATATTGTGCTATCGTTGGAAGGCACGCCAATATTGTGCTATCGTTGGAAGGCACGCCAATATTGTGCTATCGTTGGAAGACACGCCAATATTGTGCTATCGTTGGAAGGCACGCCAATATTGTGCTATCGTTGGAAGACACGCCAATATTGTGCTATCGTTGGAAGGCACGCCAATATTGTGCTATCGTTGGAAGGCACGCCAATATTGTGCTATCGTTGGAAGGCACGCCAATATTGTGCTATCGTTGGAAGGCACGCCAATATTGTGCTATCGTTGGAAGGCACGCCAATATTGTGCTATCGTTGGAAGGCACGCCAATATTGTGCTATCGTTGGAAGGCACGCCAATATTGTGCTATCGTTGGAAGGCACGCCAATATTGTGCTATCGTTGGAAGGCACGCCAATATTGTGCTATCGTTGGAAGACACGCCAATATTGTGCTATCGTTGGAAGACACGCCAATATTGTGCTATCGTTGGAAGACACGCCAATATTGTGCTATCGTTGGAAGACACGCCAATATTGTGCTATCGTTGGAAGGCACGCCAATATTGTGCTATCGTTGGAAGACACGCCAATATTGTGCTATCGTTGGAAGACACGCCAATATTGTGCTATCGTTGGAAGACACGCCAATATTGTGCTATCGTTGGAAGACACGCCAATATTGTGCTATCGTTGGAAGACACGCCAATATTGTGCTATCGTTGGAAGACACGCCAATATTGTGCTATCGTTGGAAGACACGCCAATATTGTGCTATCGTTGGAAGACACGCCAATATTGTGCTATCGTTGGAAGACACGCCAATATTGTGCTATCGTTGGAAGACACGCCAATATTGTGCTATCGTTGGAAGGCACGCCAATATTGTGCTATCGTTGGAAGGCACGCCAATATTGTGCTATCGTTGGAAGGCACGCCAATATTGTGCTATCGTTGGAAGGCACGCCAATATTGTGCTATCGTTGGAAGGCACGCCAATATTGTGCTATCGTTGGAAGGCACGCCAATATTGTGCTATCGTTGGAAGGCACGCCAATATTGTGCTATCGTTGGAAGGCACGCCAATATTGTGCTATCGTTGGAAGGCACGCCAATATTGTGCTATCGTTGGAAGGCACGCCAATATTGTGCTATCGTTGGAAGGCACGCCAATATTGTGCTATCGTTGGAAGGCACGCCAATATTGTGCTATCGTTGGAAGACACGCCAATATTGTGCTATCGTTGGAAGGCACGCCAATATTGTGCTATCGTTGGAAGGCACGCCAATATTGTGCTATCGTTGGAAGGCACGCCAATATTGTGCTATCGTTGGAAGACACGCCAATATTGTGCTATCGTTGGAAGGCACGCCAATATTGTGCTATCGTTGGAAGGCACGCCAATATTGTGCTATCGTTGGAAGGCACGCCAATATTGTGCTATCGTTGGAAGGCACGCCAATATTGTGCTATCGTTGGAAGGCACGCCAATATTGTGCTATCGTTGGAAGACACGCCAATATTGTGCTATCGTTGGAAGGCACGCCAATATTGTGCTATCGTTGGAAGGCACGCCAATATTGTGCTATCGTTGGAAGGCACGCCAATATTGTGCTATCGTTGGAAGGCACGCCAATATTGTGCTATCGTTGGAAGGCACGCCAATATTGTGCTATCGTTGGAAGGCACGCCAATATTGTGCTATCGTTGGAAGGCACGCCAATATTGTGCTATCGTTGGAAGGCACGCCAATATTGTGCTATCGTTGGAAGGCACGCCAATATTGTGCTATCGTTGGAAGGCACGCCAATATTGTGCTATCGTTGGAAGGCACGCCAATATTGTGCTATCGTTGGAAGGCACGCCAATATTGTGCTATCGTTGGAAGGCACGCCAATATTGTGCTATCGTTGGAAGGCACGCCAATATTGTGCTATCGTTGGAAGGCACGCCAATATTGTGCTATCGTTGGAAGGCACGCCAATATTGTGCTATCGTTGGAAGGCACGCCAATATTGTGCTATCGTTGGAAGGCACGCCAATATTGTGCTATCGTTGGAAGGCACGCCAATATTGTGCTATCGTTGGAAGGCACGCCAATATTGTGCTATCGTTGGAAGGCACGCCAATATTGTGCTATCGTTGGAAGGCACGCCAATATTGTGCTATCGTTGGAAGGCACGCCAATATTGTGCTATCGTTGGAAGGCACGCCAATATTGTGCTATCGTTGGAAGGCACGCCAATATTGTGCTATCGTTGGAAGGCACGCCAATATTGTGCTATCGTTGGAAGGCACGCCAATATTGTGCTATCGTTGGAAGGCACGCCAATATTGTGCTATCGTTGGAAGGCACGCCAATATTGTGCTATCGTTGGAAGGCACGCCAATATTGTGCTATCGTTGGAAGGCACGCCAATATTGTGCTATCGTTGGAAGGCACGCCAATATTGTGCTATCGTTGGAAGGCACGCCAATATTGTGCTATCGTTGGAAGGCACGCCAATATTGTGCTATCGTTGGAAGGCACGCCAATATTGTGCTATCGTTGGAAGACACGCCAATATTGTGCTATCGTTGGAAGACACGCCAATATTGTGCTATCGTTGGAAGGCACGCCAATATTGTGCTATCGTTGGAAGGCACGCCAATATTGTGCTATCGTTGGAAGGCACGCCAATATTGTGCTATCGTTGGAAGGCACGCCAATATTGTGCTATCGTTGGAAGGCACGCCAATATTGTGCTATCGTTGGAAGGCACGCCAATATTGTGCTATCGTTGGAAGACACGCCAATATTGTGCTATCGTTGGAAGACACGCCAATATTGTGCTATCGTTGGAAGACACGCCAATATTGTGCTATCGTTGGAAGACACGCCAATATTGTGCTATCGTTGGAAGGCACGCCAATATTGTGCTATCGTTGGAAGACACGCCAATATTGTGCTATCGTTGGAAGACACGCCAATATTGTGCTATCGTTGGAAGGCACGCCAATATTGTGCTATCGTTGGAAGACACGCCAATATTGTGCTATCGTTGGAAGGCACGCCAATATTGTGCTATCGTTGGAAGACACGCCAATATTGTGCTATCGTTGGAAGGCACGCCAATATTGTGCTATCGTTGGAAGGCACGCCAATATTGTGCTATCGTTGGAAGGCACGCCAATATTGTGCTATCGTTGGAAGGCACGCCAATATTGTGCTATCGTTGGAAGACACGCCAATATTGTGCTATCGTTGGAAGGCACGCCAATATTGTGCTATCGTTGGAAGGCACGCCAATATTGTGCTATCGTTGGAAGGCACGCCAATATTGTGCTATCGTTGGAAGGCACGCCAATATTGTGCTATCGTTGGAAGACACGCCAATATTGTGCTATCGTTGGAAGACACGCCAATATTGTGCTATCGTTGGAAGGCACGCCAATATTGTGCTATCGTTGGAAGGCACGCCAATATTGTGCTATCGTTGGAAGGCACGCCAATATTGTGCTATCGTTGGAAGGCACGCCAATATTGTGCTATCGTTGGAAGACACGCCAATATTGTGCTATCGTTGGAAGGCACGCCAATATTGTGCTATCGTTGGAAGACACGCCAATATTGTGCTATCGTTGGAAGGCACGCCAATATTGTGCTATCGTTGGAAGACACGCCAATATTGTGCTATCGTTGGAAGGCACGCCAATATTGTGCTATCGTTGGAAGGCACGCCAATATTGTGCTATCGTTGGAAGGCACGCCAATATTGTGCTATCGTTGGAAGGCACGCCAATATTGTGCTATCGTTGGAAGACACGCCAATATTGTGCTATCGTTGGAAGACACGCCAATATTGTGCTATCGTTGGAAGACACGCCAATATTGTGCTATCGTTGGAAGACACGCCAATATTGTGCTATCGTTGGAAGGCACGCCAATATTGTGCTATCGTTGGAAGGCACGCCAATATTGTGCTATCGTTGGAAGGCACGCCAATATTGTGCTATCGTTGGAAGGCACGCCAATATTGTGCTATCGTTGGAAGGCACGCCAATATTGTGCTATCGTTGGAAGGCACGCCAATATTGTGCTATCGTTGGAAGGCACGCCAATATTGTGCTATCGTTGGAAGGCACGCCAATATTGTGCTATCGTTGGAAGGCACGCCAATATTGTGCTATCGTTGGAAGGCACGCCAATATTGTGCTATCGTTGGAAGGCACGCCAATATTGTGCTATCGTTGGAAGGCACGCCAATATTGTGCTATCGTTGGAAGGCACGCCAATATTGTGCTATCGTTGGAAGGCACGCCAATATTGTGCTATCGTTGGAAGACACGCCAATATTGTGCTATCGTTGGAAGGCACGCCAATATTGTGCTATCGTTGGAAGGCACGCCAATATTGTGCTATCGTTGGAAGGCACGCCAATATTGTGCTATCGTTGGAAGGCACGCCAATATTGTGCTATCGTTGGAAGGCACGCCAATATTGTGCTATCGTTGGAAGGCACGCCAATATTGTGCTATCGTTGGAAGGCACGCCAATATTGTGCTATCGTTGGAAGGCACGCCAATATTGTGCTATCGTTGGAAGGCACGCCAATATTGTGCTATCGTTGGAAGACACGCCAATATTGTGCTATCGTTGGAAGGCACGCCAATATTGTGCTATCGTTGGAAGGCACGCCAATATTGTGCTATCGTTGGAAGGCACGCCAATATTGTGCTATCGTTGGAAGGCACGCCAATATTGTGCTATCGTTGGAAGGCACGCCAATATTGTGCTATCGTTGGAAGGCACGCCAATATTGTGCTATCGTTGGAAGGCACGCCAATATTGTGCTATCGTTGGAAGACACGCCAATATTGTGCTATCGTTGGAAGACACGCCAATATTGTGCTATCGTTGGAAGGCACGCCAATATTGTGCTATCGTTGGAAGGCACGCCAATATTGTGCTATCGTTGGAAGACACGCCAATATTGTGCTATCGTTGGAAGGCACGCCAATATTGTGCTATCGTTGGAAGGCACGCCAATATTGTGCTATCGTTGGAAGGCACGCCAATATTGTGCTATCGTTGGAAGGCACGCCAATATTGTGCTATCGTTGGAAGACACGCCAATATTGTGCTATCGTTGGAAGACACGCCAATATTGTGCTATCGTTGGAAGACACGCCAATATTGTGCTATCGTTGGAAGGCACGCCAATATTGTGCTATCGTTGGAAGGCACGCCAATATTGTGCTATCGTTGGAAGACACGCCAATATTGTGCTATCGTTGGAAGGCACGCCAATATTGTGCTATCGTTGGAAGGCACGCCAATATTGTGCTATCGTTGGAAGACACGCCAATATTGTGCTATCGTTGGAAGGCACGCCAATATTGTGCTATCGTTGGAAGGCACGCCAATATTGTGCTATCGTTGGAAGGCACGCCAATATTGTGCTATCGTTGGAAGGCACGCCAATATTGTGCTATCGTTGGAAGGCACGCCAATATTGTGCTATCGTTGGAAGACACGCCAATATTGTGCTATCGTTGGAAGGCACGCCAATATTGTGCTATCGTTGGAAGGCACGCCAATATTGTGCTATCGTTGGAAGGCACGCCAATATTGTGCTATCGTTGGAAGGCACGCCAATATTGTGCTATCGTTGGAAGGCACGCCAATATTGTGCTATCGTTGGAAGGCACGCCAATATTGTGCTATCGTTGGAAGGCACGCCAATATTGTGCTATCGTTGGAAGGCACGCCAATATTGTGCTATCGTTGGAAGGCACGCCAATATTGTGCTATCGTTGGAAGGCACGCCAATATTGTGCTATCGTTGGAAGGCACGCCAATATTGTGCTATCGTTGGAAGGCACGCCAATATTGTGCTATCGTTGGAAGGCACGCCAATATTGTGCTATCGTTGGAAGGCACGCCAATATTGTGCTATCGTTGGAAGGCACGCCAATATTGTGCTATCGTTGGAAGGCACGCCAATATTGTGCTATCGTTGGAAGGCACGCCAATATTGTGCTATCGTTGGAAGGCACGCCAATATTGTGCTATCGTTGGAAGGCACGCCAATATTGTGCTATCGTTGGAAGGCACGCCAATATTGTGCTATCGTTGGAAGGCACGCCAATATTGTGCTATCGTTGGAAGACACGCCAATATTGTGCTATCGTTGGAAGGCACGCCAATATTGTGCTATCGTTGGAAGGCACGCCAATATTGTGCTATCGTTGGAAGGCACGCCAATATTGTGCTATCGTTGGAAGGCACGCCAATATTGTGCTATCGTTGGAAGGCACGCCAATATTGTGCTATCGTTGGAAGGCACGCCAATATTGTGCTATCGTTGGAAGGCACGCCAATATTGTGCTATCGTTGGAAGACACGCCAATATTGTGCTATCGTTGGAAGGCACGCCAATATTGTGCTATCGTTGGAAGGCACGCCAATATTGTGCTATCGTTGGAAGGCACGCCAATATTGTGCTATCGTTGGAAGACACGCCAATATTGTGCTATCGTTGGAAGGCACGCCAATATTGTGCTATCGTTGGAAGGCACGCCAATATTGTGCTATCGTTGGAAGGCACGCCAATATTGTGCTATCGTTGGAAGGCACGCCAATATTGTGCTATCGTTGGAAGGCACGCCAATATTGTGCTATCGTTGGAAGGCACGCCAATATTGTGCTATCGTTGGAAGGCACGCCAATATTGTGCTATCGTTGGAAGGCACGCCAATATTGTGCTATCGTTGGAAGGCACGCCAATATTGTGCTATCGTTGGAAGGCACGCCAATATTGTGCTATCGTTGGAAGGCACGCCAATATTGTGCTATCGTTGGAAGGCACGCCAATATTGTGCTATCGTTGGAAGGCACGCCAATATTGTGCTATCGTTGGAAGGCACGCCAATATTGTGCTATCGTTGGAAGGCACGCCAATATTGTGCTATCGTTGGAAGGCACGCCAATATTGTGCTATCGTTGGAAGGCACGCCAATATTGTGCTATCGTTGGAAGGCACGCCAATATTGTGCTATCGTTGGAAGGCACGCCAATATTGTGCTATCGTTGGAAGGCACGCCAATATTGTGCTATCGTTGGAAGGCACGCCAATCGTGTTCTCTTATCTAGTGCAGTGACAAGACTCTCTGACATACGTCTTCCCAGAGAATCTACGAGCGCCTTTCACGCACTCAAAGGAAAGACAAATGAAACGCTTCGTTCCACTTGGGGTTGGCGCTTCGAATCCCTGGATCTTGTGTTGTGTAAAGGCTTTCATTAATCCATTGCTCTTAACAGTATTTCGTCTCGGTTGTACCTTCCTTGATATAACCATTATTGTTATATCATTCTATCTCTCGTATATATCTTTCCTTATACCAACTCTCGTTTGTATGTCTCTTTATACCATCTCTCGTTTGTATCTCTCTTTATACCATCTCTCGTATATCTCTCTTTATACCATCTCTCGTATATATATCTCTCTCCTTATATTATCTCTCGTATTTCTCTCTCCTTATACCATCTCAGTCAGGAATTCATTTTCATCTCTGTTCATTCCATCAGCCTCTTGTAGTACACAGGGAAAATATATGTATACTTCATATGTCTTACAACCTTTCTCATCTCATGCCAAAGTTTAGAAAAGTATGTAAACACACAGAATATACACACATGCAAATTAATGGATGAAATGTAAAAGTTGTGTCTTATCTGTGTGTAACTTATATTTTAATTTTAAGTGAGTCCACCAAATTACCTTACCGGAATGATAAGCAAAATAGCTGTAAGTGCATATAAGCACTTAGGCTAAGCAAGCGAGCAATTAAAAGACAAGGGCCTTAAATGGCTTTACCAGGTATTTTCCATTTTAATTAGTTGTTTTCTCTGAGGGTTTTTATTCCCCCTCCCCCTTTTCCACTGAGAGGGAACCTGACGGGAATTAATTAGTACAGATTAAATTCCACACCAGAGATATTTTTTTCGCTTCCCTTTTTTTTCTAACATAAATGTTGCCTTTCTGAGGGGGAAGAGGGAGGAGGTGTAGGTATAGAGATTTGTGTGGGGTGTAGTGTGAATATTTGTGTGTGTGTGTGTGTGTGTGTGTGTGTGTGTTGTGTGTGTGTCTAGGGACCTAGGGTGTAGAGGGGAAGGATGGACGAGTCTGGGTGTAGTGTAGGTGAGGGTAGAGCTGTGTATCGGGTGTAGTGAAGGTGCCGCGAGACCTTGGGTGTAGAAAGCGGCAGTCGGATGGTAGTACTTCATTAGTGTAGTGAGTGTCAG